>NC_063184.1:35532639-35570897 GCF_023159225.1 Perognathus longimembris pacificus
AGAGACTGTGGTCTACCCAATTCCCACATCACAGCTTGTTCTGGGGTTAACTGCAAGGTCTCCGCTGCCAGCGCCCCCATCCTGGTTTAGCTGCTGCTCATTACCCAAACGGTGTCAGCACAGGTGTTGAATCTGAGAACACCTGGCAGTGAGACTCCCAGGTGCCCACCAGAGTGGGAAGGAGGAGCAGCTTCCGAGCCTCGGCTGGCAACGGTCCCGGGCCTGGGAGCCACCAGCCCCAGCAGGCAACCAACACCTCTGCACTTGGAGGCTAGACCTGAAAGCCCACTGCTACGGGGAGAAGAGACGAGGATGTCCAATGGGGGCCATGGAGTCCACCGCATCACCTCAGGAAACTGAAACAGGGACACAATTTACCTCCCAAACTCGAAAATTACACAGAAGTGAAGAAGGGGGTTCTCAGACAACCTTCTCAGATGGTATTCGGTCTTCCCGGGAGAAAAGTCACAACACACGAGGAAGGGGATGGGCTGCTGGTAGGAAAGGCTACCGGCGGCAGCCTTGGCCTGTAGAGCATAGAGAGGTTTCCATTCACAGAGCACACCCGGGCCCGCCATGGTCCAGTCTCCTCTGCCTGCAGGAAGAAGTCTGGCCTGTGGGGAGGGACCAGGAGGAGCCCAGGGCCCTAACCCTGCCCCACCGGCCTCCTCCACAGCTGTCTGCAGAGCCCCACCCACCACCTGCAAAGGGCAGAGGGAAGCCAGGGCTCTTCAGGTCTGCAAGCTCCGTCTCTGTTCCCACCCCACAACCATGAAGGTGTTTGTCACCGTGGAGGCCAGAATCCAGACAGAAGAGCAGAGCTGCTGCGTGGCCCAGACGTCCAAGAACAGGCGTGGGGTTTGTGGCTCCAGTGACACACCACGCCATTGGCATCTTATCTGCCACAAGCTAAAGGTGGTGGCCCACTGTCCACGGCAGCAAGAGATTCCAGATCCCGGAAGAGAGGAAAATAATCACCTGCACTCCCTTCCCCAGCCAGAGGGCTTGTCTCTCAAGTGCAGAGACAGCTGAAGGTAGAGGGAGGGAGGAAGGGAGGGAGGGGAGGGAGGGAGGGAGGGAGGGAGGGAGGGAGGGAGAGAGGGGGAGGGAGGAAGGAAGGAAGGAAGGAAGGAAGGAAGGAAGGAAGGAAGGAAGGAAGGAAGGAAGGAAGGAAGGGGGAGGGAGGGAGGGAAGAAGGGAGGGGGAAGGAAGGAAGAAGGAAGGAAGGAAGGAAGGGGGAGGGAGGGAGGGAAGAAGGGAGGGGGAAGGAAGGAAGAAGGAAGGAAGGAAGGAAGGAAGAAGGAAGGAAGGAAGGAAGGAAGGAAGGAAGGGGGCAAGGGAGAAAGGAAGGAAGGGAGGGAGGGGGGAGGGAGGGAGGGAGGGAGGGAGGGAGGGAGGAAGGAAAGAAGGAAGGAAGGAAGGAAGGAAGGAAGGAAGGAAGGAAGGAAGGAAGGAAGGAAGGAAGGAAGGAAGGAAGGAAGGGGGGAAGGGAGAAAGGAAGGAAGGGAGGGAGGGGGAGGGAGGGAGGGAGGAAGGGAGGGAGGGAGGGAGGAAGGAAGGAAGGAAGGAAGGAAGGAAGGAAGGAAGGAAGGAAGGAAGGAAGGAAGGAAGGAAGGCTTCCATGTGCCTACAGGGAGGGACCCGTGCAGGAAAACGACAGCGGTTTGGAGGAGTCGCTCGTGGGTCCTCTCTGAGGAAAGGAGAAGGCCGAGCCGGGCGGGAGAGCTGCTCAGGGGCAGCCTGTGAAATGGCAGCGAGTAGCAACTGTTGAGCAGTGAAAACAGAGCAGGCTTTTCACTTCACTCCTTTTCCCATCACACCCGTAACCGTGTTGGAACCCAGCCATCACAGACCCTCCAACGAGCCTGCAAGCTGTCCTGCTGCCCAAACTCCAGGCCCTCTCGGGCTCGGGCAGCGCCCGGGCAGCCGTCCCCGGCCGGAGGACCTGGGGCCGTGGGTCTCTGTGCCCACCCCCGGGGAGGCACGACCCCCGGACCGCCCTCTGCATTTCCGTTCATATTCCTATCGCCGCACGATGTTTTTAGGTCTCCATCCCGCTTTATTCTGCTGTTCAGCCGGAAACCCCGTAAGGCGCGAGGGCTGTGCTGGGCACAGGGCGAGGGCATTCCTGGGCCCTCCGCCGGCTCCCTGGCCGCCTCTGGAAGCACGCCTCTGGGGCTTGGTACCGGACGCCTCTCCTTTCTTCTCCTTCCTTTCTTGGTCCACCTCTAGACAACGGACCTTCCATGACACTCATCCTGGCGTCAGTGGCCGGCGCCATGGCCTCCAACCCCCTCCACCTCCCAGGAAAGCTCTGCATCACACTCACACCCCCGTGAAACGCAGCCGGGAGACTGACTCCACCTCCAGCCGAGTGAGAGCCCGGGCCATGTTCATCCGCTTACATTCATCCGCGTGCATCCCTCTTTATCCGTGCATGTGGAGATCCTAGATGGGGAACCTTGTTTCCGTCCCCTACAACCCTTATTCTATTTTTGCAAGCTTTTCACTCTTCAAGTACAGTAGAAAAAGACAGGCGCGTGAGGGTAGGCTGCCCAGAGTGCCACTTATTAAAACACAGTGTCATTTCCACGAGGACCGCCTTTGGGAACTGAAGAGAGTGAGTGGGCCCCGTGAATCAGAAAATCGGCTCTCTTCTCATGGCTGACTTCAAGGGCCTGGGGGGGGGGGAGGTCTTAGCTCAGGAAATTTGGTTTTGCTCACATTTGGGGTGAGAGTGCCCGTCTGGGAAGGAAAGCTTTCAAGAGGAAACTTACAGCACACCCCTCAGAAGGCTGGGATGTCCAAGGGGAAGGGCCCGGGGGCCGGGGCTCCATTCCAGTTCAGGCCCCCAGTGGAAGGAATGGACGGCAGCCCTGGGGTGGCCTTGGACTGCGAATCCCCCCCTCAGGGGTCCCCCCCACCTCCCGGCACTGCCACACTGGGGGGCGGGTTTCGGTGTGCGCCCTGGGGGACAGGCAGAGCGGCAGACATTTCCACTCATGGCCAGAGCCACCAAGGGGCCGGCGGATGGCCCTCCCCGGAGGACAGTGGAGGAGCCACGGGTCCCGTCGGACGTGTGTGGAGAATTGCTTCCGTGTCTTCTGAAAAAGCATGCACCTGTAGAGGCTGGGGGTCAGGATAACCGGAACCCAGGTATCATGACTGCTCACTGCCACTGATACAACCCTAAAACACAGGTGACCTCGCACAAGAACGTGCCAGGCTGAGAGCAGACGCGGACCAGCTGAGACACCACTCTGCCTGCAGCCAGAAGCCGGGGCCTCACAGGACTGACCAACAACCGTTTCTGCCCGTGAGAGCAGCAGAGCAGAAACCTGTTGCCGGAAGCCACACACACACACACACACACACACACACGTACACGCACGCACACACACACCTCTCCCAGGAAGAGTTCTAGCCCGGAGATGCAGCCGGCCAGAAGTCAATGCTGGAGACGGTTGTTCCAGATCCCCAGTGAGAGACGAAGCCGGAAAGACGTCTTCTTGCAAAGTCAATGGAAGAGGAAGCAACCGGGAGCAAGCGCAAACGCCTCTGGCTGACGACGGTTTGCGTTCGAATTCTCAACTTCACGAGGGTGAGGAAAGAACACGCGGTCGGTGGAGAGTGGGTAAGCGTTCCGATCGTTTCCAAGTGGCGTGGCGTCTGCTCTCTCCGTATGGGGCAGAGGCGGGTACCTGCTCGACCCTCGACCCTGGGGGTAAAGCAGGCCAGGAGTCTGCCACGGCTGAGGTCACCACGTTCCGTGGGCTCCGCGCAGGAAGTGCCTGGGTTCACCTGCCGGCGCGTTTGCGGGCACAAGCAGAGGCGCAGACGGGAGGCGCGGCTCGTCGGGAATCGTGCGAGGGGAAGCGTGGCAAGTCTGGCAAACGCCAGCTCGGCGCCAGGCCTGCTTTCGCCAGAAACAGCTGCCGGCGCCCACGCGTGGGGAGGGAGACGCGACAGGCGGTCCTCTCGGACGCCGGGGCCGCGGAGGGCGGGGCAGGGGAGGACGGGGCAGGGGAGGGGGAGCGCGGGGTCGGGGGGCGCGCGGGGTGGGGGGCGCGGCACAGGCCGTCCTCTGCTGCCAGCGCCGGGGTCCTCGCTCACCACGGCGGCTGCCCCCACTTCTGAAGGGGGGTGGGCGGGCGGTAATCGCAGGCAGGCTTGTTGGTTGGTTTGGTTGTCGGGTCACAGAGCCCCCACGGCCTTCTGGCCCGGGCCACGCGGCCCCGCGGCCCCTCGGCCCCCGGGCGGGGTGGCCTCTGCGAAGGCGGCGTCCAGGGCAGCTCCGGCCCTCGCCTGCCTTCCTCCGGTCCTCTCAGCCATCACACCTCACCCGTGCGCCGTGACCTGTGTCTGCTTCTAGAAGCATCCAGAAATCCCCACCCTGAACGCTCACCAAGCAGAGGATAAAACAGAAAACTCATCCATGAGAAAGATGGCAACAACACGGCTCCGCAAGATCTGTTCAGAGAGAGAGAGAGAAACAGAGAGACAGAGAGAGACAGAGACAGAGAGAGAGACAGAGACAGAGAGAGACAGAGACAGAGAGAGACAGAGACAGAGAGACAGAGACAGACAGAGACAGAACAGAGAGAGAGACAGAGACAGAGAGAGAGACAGAGACAGAGAGAGACAGAGACAGAGAGAGACAGAGACAGAGAGACAGAGACAGAGAGAGACAGAGACAGAGAGAGAGACAGAGACAGAGAGAGAGACAGAGACAGAGAGAGACAGAGACAGAGAGACAGAGACAGAGACAGAGAGAGACAGAACAGAGAGAGACAGAGACAGAGACAGAGACAGAGAGACAGAGACAGAGACAGAGAGACAGAGACAGAGAGACAGAAACAGAGAGACAGAGACAGAGACAGAGAGAGACAGAGACAGACAGAGACAGAACAGAGACAGAGACAGACAGAGACAGAGAGACAGAGACAGAGACAGAGACAGAGAGAGACAGAGACAGAGAGAGACAGAGACAGAGAGAGACAGAGACAGAGAGAGAGACAGAGAGAGACAGAGAGACAGAGAGAGAGACAGAGAGACAGAGACAGAGAGAGAGGGGATCAGAACGACGTTGTGTTTTGTTGACCTTTCTGAAGTTGATTTCTGTTACGATTCTTCTCTTTTAACTAGCCTACTGATTTTCGTAACTATTGATTTTTCTATTAAGTTTTATAACTATCTTATTGGTTTTTGAAACTATTCTATTTTTCCAGAAGTTTCTTCTCTTGATAAATTGGATCTTTTCCGGGTGAGGGGTTCAAATCCAGGGCCCACATATCGAAGCAGGTCTTCAACCACAGAGGAATATTTCTATGTGTTACGAATGAAAAATATACAGGCGTTTCTGCTTGTGAAAACACGCTTGCGCTGGGGTGCAGCCGGAGGTGGCGTGGGGCTGGGGCTCCTGAGCAGACAGACAGCTTCTGCTTGAGTTTTCCTGACCCTCATGGTTGCCGATTCTGGCTTTTTTGTTGTTGTTGTTGTTGTCTTTAAACGTGTGAGTGTTTAATGCCATTTTCTTCCAGGCTAAAAATGCTAATCACCTGTTCTTCACAGAGAAATATATCCATAGCGTCATAATTTTAACTGGTGCTTTAAAAAAAAAATCAGTCCCCAAACATAGCAAAACAATAATAATTTGCAACTACCAAGTGGGTCTACAGTTAGCATGCGGCAATGTCGATTCCGCAGTCACCAAATGGAGGGATTGCAAAGCAGTCCTTGCAGGGGTTAGACATGCGAAGACGTCCGCGGGCACCCTGGTGTGTGTGGAATGGGGATGGCGTGCAGCGGGCAGTGTGCCCGTCAGTCAGTGTGCCCGTCAGTCAGTGTGCCCGTCAGTCAGTGTGCCCGTCAGTGTGCCCGTCAGTCAGTGTGCCCGTCAGTGTGCCCGTCAGTCAGTGTGCCCGTCAGTGTGCCCGTCAGTGTGCCCGTCAGTCAGTGTGCCCGTCAGTGTGCCCGTCAGTGTGCCCGTCAGTGTGCCCGTCAGTCAGTGTGCCCGTCAGTGTGCCCGTCAGTCAGTGTGCCCGTCAGTGTGCCCATCAGTCAGTGTCCCCGTCAGTGTGCCCGTCAGTCAGTGTACCCGTCAGTCAGTGTGCCCGTCAGTGTGCCCGTCAGTCAGTGTGCCCGTCAGTCAGTGTCCCCGTCAGTGTGCCCGTCAGTCAGTGTGCCCGTCAGTCAGTGTGCCCGTCAGTGTGCCCGTCAGTCAGTGTGCCCGTCAGTCAGTGTGCCCGTCAGTCAGTGTCCCCGTCAGTGTGCCCGTCAGTCAGTGTGCCCATCAGTGTGCCCGTCAGTCAGTGTGCCCGTCAGTCAGTGTGCCCGTCAGTCAGTGTGCCCGTCAGTGTGCCCGTCAGTGTGCCCGTCAGTGTGCCCGTCAGTGTGCCCGTCAGTCAGTGTGCCCGTCAGTGTGCCCGTCAGTCAGTGTCCCCGTCAGTGTGCCCGTCAGTCAGTGTACCCGTCAGTCAGTGTGCCCGTCAGTGTGCCCGTCAGTCAGTGTGCCCGTCAGTCAGTGTCCCCGTCAGTGTGCCCGTCAGTCAGTGTGCCCGTCAGTCAGTGTGCCCGTCAGTGTGCCCGTCAGTCAGTGTGCCCGTCAGTCAGTGTGCCCGTCAGTCAGTGTCCCCGTCAGTGTGCCCGTCAGTCAGTGTGCCCATCAGTGTGCCTGTCAGTCAGTGTGCCCGTCAGTCAGTGTGCCCGTCAGTGTGCCCGTCAGTCAGTGTCCCCGTCAGTGTGCCCGTCAGTCAGTGTGCCCGTCAGTCAGTGTGCCCGTCAGTGTGCCCGTCAGTCAGTGTCCCCGTCAGTGTGCCCGTCAGTCAGTGTGCCCGTCAGTCAGTGTCCCCGTCAGTGTGCCCGTCAGTCAGTGTGCCCGTCAGTCAGTGTGCCCGTCAGTCAGTGTCCCCGTCAGTGTGCCCGTCAGTGTGCCACTGAACCACATCTTGTCGATTCGGCCAGGCGGCTCGATGCACCCACGGCTTGTGATGACAGCACGAGTTGCCTGACGTGTTTGGCAATTCTTCTGTTTCTATTCTACGTATGGGATTTCACATACACGCGCACAATGCCAGATTCCACCACCCAACTAGATGCCGCATGAATCCGCTCCCTGTGGCTGAAATCAGGCCCCAGCGCACGGAGTTTGCTTCCTGCAATTTCCCTGAGCACCAAGGAACAGTATCCTTACGGGCATGTCTGTCAGAATATTGTGAATTAAGGAAATAAATAAAAATAAAACACAGCAACAGCCCTGTCTATCAGCAACTGCAACCTTGGTCCTCAAAAACATCAACTGAAGAAGAAGGAGAAAGAGAGAGAGAGAGAGAGAGAGAAAAGCCCACTCTTGCCAATACAGTTTGGGCTCCCTTAATTTCATGCACTGTGACTTCAACAATTTCTCCATTTCTCATCTTATTTCTATAAAAGTAACTTCATTTAAAAGCAGGAAAAGCACATTTCATGCTCTTCAGTTTCATTAAAGTCATACAACAGGGTCCTACAGAAAGGAGCGCTCCTAATTAAACAGTTGCGGCGATGGAAATAGTGAAATGATGAATCTGAAAGGAAGCAGACTCTGTAAATTCCCTAGGATTTTTTTTTTTTTTGGTCAAAGCATGAAAAAGGGGAACTGAAAATAAAGATCTGCCTCTCGGGATGAACGTCACAGGTGTCACTGTGCAGAGAAGACACGAGAGTGGCCTTGGGCTTCTCGGGGAAGAACAATGCCAGAGATCAGGAAATGACGGCATCCTAGACCGCGGAGGCCTCAGCGGGCAGGTGCACAGGGCCGGGTTTGGAAGGCAGAGGGCTGGCCTGGGTGGAGGAGCTACTAACTTGTGTTTCATTTCTTAGGGCTCAGATTCTCCATGACTGGCCGGGGTCTAATAGCAGTTTGGAAATCTATAAATAGCATAGCAAGTTTCATCGTAGTGCCATGGTGGCCTGATTAATCCTTGTCCTTTTCTCTGCCTGGCGTTATTTACAGGGTATTCCTAAAGTGCACTTTCAATCCTGCTAAATCCAAGAGCTCGTTAGCATTTCAGCAGGCATAAGTCATTTCCTTTTCTTTTTTCTGTTTCTTCAATCCTCTTAACTTTGGAAACACTGAGCTGATAAGTCCGTAAACAGTGATGATACCCGTTATCCCCGTCCAGAGACGACGGGAGCATGGCACGGTGGGCCAGCGGTGTGGTTCTGGGAGAAGGCCGGGACTCGTCGTCACCGGGAAGTGTCTCCTCCTCACACTGTGTTTATGTATTGTCCTACAAATGGCGCACACTCCATTCACCAGGCTCACCGACAGACGGTGCACACTCCATTCACCAGGCTCACCGACAAACAATGCACACGCCATTTACCACACTCCTACAAACAATGCACACTCCATTCACCACGCTCACCTACAAACAATGCACACTCCATTCACCATGCTCACCTACAAACAATGCACACGCCATTCACCACGCTCACCTACAAACAATGCACACACCATTCACCACGATCACCTACAGTGCACACTCCATTCACCACGCTCACCTACAAACAATGCACACTCCATTCACCACGCTCACCTACAAACAATGCACACTCCATTCACCACGATCACCTACAGTGCACACTCCATTCACCACGCTCACCTACAAACGATGCACACTCCATTCCCACACTCTCCTACAAATAGTGCACACTCCATTCACCACACTCTCCTATAAACAATGCACACTCCATTCACCACGCTCACCTACACACAATGCACACGCCATTCACCACGCTCACCTACAAACAATGCACATGCCATTCACCACAGCTCACCTACAAATCACACACACTCCATTCACCACGCTCACCTACAAACAATGCACACGCCATTCACCACGCTCACCTACAAATCACACACACTCCATTCACCACGCTCACCTACAAACAATGCACACTCCATTCACCACGCTCACCTACAAACAATGCACACTCCATTCACCACGCTCACCTACAAACAATGCACACTCCCTTCACCACGCTCACCTACAAACAATGCACACGCCATTCACCACGCTCACCTACAAATCGTGCACACTCCATTCACCACGCTCACCTACAAATCGTGCACACTCCATCCGTTCACCACGGCTCATCCATGCACACCAGGCAGGATTTGTACCCTTTCCAACAACCACATAAAGCAGAAAAGCAGCAGCAGAGGCGGCTGGGGGGGGGAGGGGCAGTGCCTCTCCTGTTCTAGGCTGCACCTGTCTGCCATGTTTGCTGCTCCTCTGAGGGTTTTGGTTTTTTGGGGTTTTTTTTTCTGATTTTCAAAGTAAACCTTTGCACCATCCTGTCTGAGAATATGTTCAGGAGATGCCAAGTGCTGAGCACTGCATTCTAACTGCAGACGCCTCAAGTTGTTCCTCCTCCTCCTCCTCTTCCTCCTCCTCCTCCTCCTCCTCCTCCTCCTCCTCCTCCTCCTCCTCTCCTCCTCCTCTCCCTCCCCTCCTCCTCCTCCTCCTCCTCCTCTCCTCCTCCCCTCCTCCTCCTCCTCCTCCTCCTCCTCCTCTCCTCCTCCTCCTCCTCCCCTCCTCCTCCCCTCCTCCTCCTCCTCCTCCTCCTCCTCCTCCTCCTCCTCCTCCTCCTCCTCCTCCTCCTCCTCCTCCTCCTCCTCCCCTCCTCCTCCCCTCCTCCTCCTCCTCCTCCTCCTCCTCCTCCTCCTCCTCCTCCTCCTCCTCCTCCTCCTCCTCCCCTCCTCCCCTCCTCCTCCCCTCCTCCTCCTCCTCCTCCTCCTCCTCCTCCTCCTCCTCCTCCTCCTCCTCCTCCTCCCCCCCCCCACATCTTTGTCTTTTAATCCATTAGACACAGGAACAGATGTTGGGCTTCTAACAAGGAAACACAGCAATCCCATGGGAGAAACCTTATCTCCTGCTTCTAAAAGCAATATTGGAACAAGGTTTCTAATATTTGATGACATTTTGCATAGGAAATGAAACCCTCTGGTCTTTTCTGTGTGTCTTTGCCAGTATTTTTATCCAATAAACAACCCAGGAAGTCCCCGCCCACCCAGTCGTGGCTGGGGTCTGCGCCCACCCCAGACCTTGGGTCCAGTCCGGTGACTGGCTCCGGCCCACGCGGTGGAGGAGGTAGGGGAACAGAAGCCCATAACCGCTCCCAAATCGGAAGAAGAGTCCTCAGCTCATGCGACACCAGGCGAGGATGAAGTTTAGAGTGCAATCAGGTACTTTGATAGAAAACCTCAGTTCTTTGATTACTTCTGCAGAGGAATATGCATTAATGTCAAATCATCACTTGGTATAAAAGCCCGGGTTTTTTTTTTCGATAAAAATACAGCTTTTATAGCACGTTAAAATCAGATAGACAAGCAGCTAAATGCCTTTGTGCCTCGTGACTCCCGCCCCCTGGTGTGTCTTCTGATACATAGGGGAATCACTGAGAACTCCCTTTGAAGTTGACGAGAAACTGCCTGCATTATGGACGTTACATCCATTCAAGGGAGCGTCGCCGAGGCTGGGCCAGCAGTCGGAACCCCACACGGGACGCCTTCACCGCCTGCTGCGCCGTCTCCCTCCGCTCAGCCGGCTCCCGGCCCCGGCTCCGTAAACACGCGTGCGGCGCTGCCGCGTGGCCCGCCCCGGGGCCTCTGCCCGTGCGGCCGTCCCCGGCCCGCGGCCCGGCGTCAGAGCCGGGGCAGTACGGACGGCGCCCCGTGTCCAGGGCCTCACACCGCCCCCGCCCTCCTCGGTGGGCGCCCGGCCGCTCCCCGGCCTCGCCGACTCTGCTCCCTTATACCCGGAGCGTGTCCTGAGGTGGGACGCCCGGGTTCCCCCCCCACCCCGAGGCTCCCAGGCGGATGTGTGCGGAGCAGGTTCCGCAGACGCTGCCTTTGCGGCAGGTCCAGGTGCTACGCCGCCGTGGGTCCAGCCCTCGGAGCGGCTCTGGCTCGCACAGTCGCTGTCTGCGGAGGGCCTGCCACTCGGAAACCTGTGACCCCACGGGGGTGAAGTCCACGCATTGCCCAGCAATCTGCCGACCGAGAGAACGAAGACGCACACGGCCAGCCAGCAGGGCGCCCGTGGGGTCAGCCCGTGGGACCCTCCCCCACCCCCCCTTGCCCTGACACCCTCGGGACAGTGTTCTATTTTGAACAGGCTGAACCAGGACTCGGACACATGCAGGCTTCATCCAGGAGGAAAGCCAAGGCCCAGACCCAGAGCGGCATGGGCCATTTCTACTTGCGTCCTAACCTCAAAGGCTGAGTCTCTGCCCCTGGAAAAGGCGGGCAGGAATCTTTTATTATACACGAGAAACAGACGTGCATTGGCTGTATCATCTCTGCTCTAAATTCCCTGCCTTGTCGGCCCCCCTGGTGGGCTGGGGCCGCACCGGTCGGGGCCTGAAGATGACGTCCAGGCCCGTCTCCCCCAGGGGCAGAGCCCCGGCCTTCCACACAGCTCCGACTCCACCGGGGAGATTCGTGGCCTCGCCCGGTGGAAGATCATTAACCCACCCGTGACCCACCTACAAAAGCTTACTAATGACACCTGCCCTATCAATCCTGAAGACACACTATAAAAGGATAATTATGGAATAAAAATATTTTATATGCTCGTCAATTAGGTCAGTCCAGATTGCTGTGTCAACTAAGCATTTTACTCAAATCCCATGAGCACTAAGGAGAGAGAGTGTTTCATCTTACTTTCAAGTAAGGTAACGAAACCACATAGAGATTCAGTGACTCGCCCCCGTCCCAGTGAGGTGCTAGGCTGGAGCCGGGGATGCATATCACCAGGACTTCAAGTCCTGAGTCTCCAAAGCCACACATGCAGAAGTGTAAGATGCTGAAGGTGTGGGCTGAGGCGCATTTCGAACGTGAGACCGCGACCCTTGAGAATCCTATCAGGTGGTAGCGCTCCATGAGCCATTACCACAATGGCCGGGAGGGACACACAGTGGACAGGCAGGCTGGCCCCTGGGCCATCGGGACAGGAAGACAAAGTCCAGGTGCCTGGCTCATTTCCAACAAACCATGCTACCACCACCACCACCACCATTACCATCACCACCACCACCACCACCATCACCACCACCATCACCACCACCATCACCATCACCACCACCACCACCACCACCACCATCACCACCACCACCACCACCATCACCACCACCACCACCACCATCACCACCATCACCACCACCACCACCACCACCATCACCACCACCACCACCACCATCACCACCACCACCACCACCATCACCAGCACCACCACCACCATCACCACCACATCACCATCACCACCACCACCATCACCACCACCACCAACACCACCACCACCATCACCACCACCACCACCACCATCACCACCACAATCACCACCACCACCATCACCACCAGCACCAACACCACCACCACCACCACCAGCACCATCACCACCACCACCACCATTACCACCACCACTACCACCATTACCATCACCATCACCATCACCACCATCACCACCACCATCACCACCACCATCACCACCACGACCACCATCACCACCACCACCACCATCACCACCACTACCACCACCACCACCACCACCATCACCACCACTACCACCACCACCACCACCATCACCACCACCACCACCATCACCACCACCACCACCATCACCACCACTACCACCACCACCACCACCACCACCACCACCACCACCACCACCATCATCACCATCACCACCACCATCACCACCACCACCACCACCATCACCACCACCATCACCATTACCATCACCACCACCACCACCATCACCACCACGACCACCACCATCACCACCACCATCACCATTACCATCACCACCATCACCACCACCACCATCATCACCACCGCCACCACCACCACCACCACCATTACCATCATCACCACCACCACCATCACTACCACCATCACCACCACCATCACCATCACCACCACCACCATCACCACCACCACCACCACCACCACCACCACCACCACCACCACCCGCAACCAGGGAACTGCACGTTCAGAGTTGTAATGATTATTATTTCCAACTTTCAAAGACCAGTTCAAAACCACCAAGCAATAACTGCCCTCCCCCCACCCCACCTGCCCTTCCCCACGCCTTGCGTCTGTCGAGGGAGGCTTGCTGTCATCTCCCAGAGTTTCTGGAGCAGCTCTTTCTACTCGTGTGATTGCGAACAGAAACTCCTTATTCAAGAAGCAGAGGTTGCTAAGCCCAGCGAAGGTCTTTCTGTGTTAAAATGAAAAGACAGAGGAGGGCCGCGATGGCAGCTGTCGCGGGGAGGCCACCGAGGTGAGGGTGCCCAGCTCCGCCTCGGCTCGTCCAGACCGGCACTGCCAGCAGCAAATTCAAAAGCCAGTCTGCTAATAATCACACCCGCCCTGTGCTCGGCTATCTCTTAATCTCTGCTTGCTGTGTTCGGGCGTCCGGGCTTGTTTTCAAAATGGAATTCACGCACGTCATTAAGGCCCGCGCCTCTGCGCGCGGGCGGTGGCTCCGAACAGCATCTCAGCTCCAAGAGCCGAGCTGTGCCGGGGCGTCCGCGCTGCCCGCCTGGCCGCCCCCCAGCGCCTGGCGCCCCACCCCGGCCCTGGGTCTGCCACGCCTATCTCAGGCCCCATCTGAACGGCTCTCCCCCACCCCGCGAGCGCGAGCGCACTGCAGCCCAGACACGCGTGGCGCTCTTCATCAGCCCTCCGCGGACGCGTCGGCTGCCCTGAGCCCGTGCTGACCCCTTCCGGACCGGGAGTCGCAGCCGGCGTGCTGCGCCCAGCTCAGCATCGCCGGGAAACGGAGCAGAGAGGCCGCCCTGAGCCATCTTGTGGAGAGCTACCGAGAAGCAAAGGGAAGTAATGATGACCAAGAAGCAAAGTGAACGAACGGTGACCAAGAAGCAAAGTGAACGAACGATGACAAGAAGCAAAGGGAACGAACGGTGACCAAGAAGCAAAGGGAACGAATAACGATGACTTCCTTTCTTTCTCCGGTGACTTGCGATTCCTGGATGCCACCCGGAGGCTCCCAGCCCTTTAGAAAATGGCCTTTGTGCCTTCCTCGTCTCAGTGGCCCTGAGTGTTAATTGACTTTGAAAATGCAGTGTGTTATCTTTTCCGTCAGAAGGAAAGGACAGGCCAGGTTTGAAAACACCAACGCCCCACCGCAGCCCCGGCGCGTTTCCATCACTGGCGGCGGAGCCAGGACAGCCTGTTAGCCGGGAGAGTGAGGAGATTTTTAAAAGAAAGCGGCCAAGAGGTGGGAACAGAAGAGCAGCACTGCCACCTAGGGGCGGCGCGAAGCCAGGCGGGCAGGGCCGGGGCTGTGCGGCCTCCCGGCACCCCGGGGCTCCAGCCCTGGGCGGGGTCAAGGCCTCGGCCGCAGGCCCGGTGCTCTGGCCGAGGCGATGACTGGGGGGCCCCCGGGGGCCCTGGGGGCTTGGGAAAAGCACTTCGGTGCCGCTGAGGCGCCCTCGATCCCGGATGGCGGACGCACGCACACCTCTGCGCACGGCGGAAGGTCATCTTCCGGGCACTCCCCAGGTCACGCGGGTTTGCCTGGGACACCGGGACACCCGGTCACCCCACCCGGCTGCCGACCGCGCTGCCTCCGGGCCGTCCTAGCGGCTCGCCCCGCGCTGCGGTCCGTCACAGGACATGGACACGTTCCCGCTCCCGGGTCTGCCGTTCACCCGAGCGAGGCCCTGGAGATGTTTCCACACACCTTCAGCCATCCTGGACGTTTCTGGAAAACACCAACGACGTGTTCTCATGCTTAGGAGGCACTCTGTGCTCGTGGAGCTAATATAGGGTGGAAAGCCAAAAACATAAGAGTCCGGGGGAGCAAGAAGACAGAAATGACTATGGCGCGCCATCAGCCGCATTCAACAGCCACTTGTGTAATTGTGAGGATACGTATAATTTAAAATAGCGTGCCGTCTACATAGCACGGAGCCGGAGGGAAAGTTGTTCCTTTCCATTCTCAGGAGTCTTAGGGAACGGAGTTGCCGTGGATAGAAATAGCAACTCTATGTTTAATGGCATTATTTAGTGGCTACTTGATAATGTCATTTGAGATGTTGAGTATGTTTCCGACCAGGCCCTTGAAACCCCTAGTTTAAAAATACTCCGGGTTTCACCTAAGTTTTACCCACACCACTCCAGGACATTTCACCTGTCCTGTTCGTTTTGACGGTGTTGTAATTTCAACTGTGGTCTTTCATCGGTCCCTGAAAGGGAACAGAAGCAGCAGTGAGGAGACTCGTTTTAGACCAATCAGCTAACACGGTGACTTACTGGGGGGTCCAGAGACAGGGAGCCCGCCGCGAATCAATGACTCTACACCCCCCAGAAGCAGTACTTCATTTCCAGAGCCTCTACTTCCCCAGTTAAGAAGAAAAAGAACTGGGCTCAGTGACTGTCAGTATACTTTTCATCCTAAGTGTCCACAATCCTAACTATATTACCTTATGTCTGCTCAGTTTAGTCAAGGACAACGTACAGTAAAACAGCTAAATAGAGATGAATAGAGTAGACCCAAAATGTCACCCAAGACAATCTTCTAATTACACTAGTTACAATTGATAGCCGTGGAAATACTGAGAAATCTCTATAAACAACAGATGATGATGTTGTGGAGGATAAATTTATCATAATAAGCATCCTGGATTGAATATAAAATATTCCTTTGACTTCCTATTCTGAAGTTGTGATGGCAAGTTAGGGATACGCTTTTATGTTATTCAGTTTCCTTGGTATTGGTATACTGCTAAGTCTGGGGAATGGATCACGGCTGTTTCTTGAAGTGTCTTCTTAACTCCTTCCTTCCTGTGATCCAGCCGGCCAGCGCTCTGAGCCACACATAGCACACAGCCCTCTTCTGTATCTTAGGATCTTAAAGACGCTTAAAATTCTGTCTCCATCTTCTGGCATTTTGCCCTGGGCCATTTCCACAGCCAATCCATCCAGTTCACTGGATCTCTCTTATGCCATTTCCAATATTCTGTATTAAATTCTTCAACTTAAAAATACGTTTTCAATTTCTTGCAATTCAACTGTCTCTGTATCTGCTTTGTAACTTGGGGTATCTTTCTCATGATTCATGTTTAGATGAATAAACATGTTTGCTTTCCAAAGCTCAGTAGGTATGATTATTTGCTGCTGTCTGTGTAGCAGTAGCTTTCAGATTCATGTACAGGCACAGACACACACACACACAAACACACACACACACACACATGCATATATATGCACATACACACATATGCATACATTCATACACGTGCATACATGCACACATATATGCAGCACATATAAATATATATGCATGTATATGGAGTGATAGAGCAAACCTGTGCATGCACATGCATGCCTATACACACGCAAATACATAGGCACGTACACATGTACACACACATGTACACACGTACATACACGCACCTGCGTGAGTGTGTATGCATATGTGCCAAACACACATATATACACACCTGCATGCATCTATGCACACACATATACAATACACATGTGTGCACACGCATATACATGCACATCGTGCATACAACACACACGCGTGCATACACATACCATACACAGTCACATCATTCTTTTCTCCCGCTAATTCACCTAAAAAAGTGTCTTAGCAGATAACACATGGTGCTTCAGAACCATCTACTAGCTAAATTATTTCCGGCAGAAACCACAGCCCCCATGGTGACCCTTCTACATATAAGGAACTCAGTCATCCAACCGTTTTGTTTCAATGAAGTCAGAACAAAACGACCCTTTATAGGCATGACATAGTTTGGCGCAGTAGACACTGTTATGCCCGATTGCATATATTATAAACTACACTAAAAAAAAAATCACAAGGAGCTAGACTGGGCTTTAAATCATGAACTACAAATCACAGAACACATTCCTACTATAGTTGGGGTGTGGAGGGCACCCCAAGGCTGGTCCTTGAGGATGCGCTCGCCAGCCTGGTACGCCATCGGCCGGCGGGGGCATCTGGGAGTCCCCGGTCCCTGGGTGTGCCCGGAGGTTGAGCTCCCCTCCCTCTCCCTCTCCCTCTTCTGCCATTCTTGCTTCCTCCTCCTCCACACCCTCTCCACTGTGAAACGCCGCTTCAAACCAGGACAGACCGACAGGGCCAACGGCTCATTCACTGGGCCCTCCAGAACTGAGCCAAGGCGAAGCCCACGTGACAACGCAGCTCTCTCAAGGGTGTCGCCACAACCACAGGCGCTGACGGACAGTGTGCCTAACGTTGGCTACCCATAGCCTTAGCGGTGGCCCAGGCACCTCTCCTACCCTGACACCGTTTACTCTTTAACTCCCTGGAAACTCTGGCACAAGGAAGAAGCAACATAAGGAAGTCCTTTGAAGTTTCCTCTATTAACAGTGACCTACAAGAGAATTGATTGACCTCTTGATTCAGCTTCCAATTTGCCGTTATTAGATTCCTGGGTCTAAATGAGAGAGTCAGGCTTTCCCTGAATCTTAGACCTTACAGTATTTTTTGATAAATATCTATGAAATCTCTTGGCTAAAGGGGAAATGTGACTCTTCGTGCTCACTCTCTGATAAAGGTAAGCATTAAATTCTGCTCCACGCAGGGGGGAGGCGGGCAGGGGCCCCCGCGGGGCCGGCGGAAGCCAAAGGCCCAGCAGCTGAGTCACGAGTCTCCCACCCCAGGGGGGCGCCCGTCGCTCTTCCTCCCCGTTCCCCACTTTGGCATTATAACAAAATTGGAGTTTCCTTTCCTCCTGAGCAGCAACCATTGCTTCCTCAAAGGCACTTGTGTTTGCAGCAAAAGGATCTCGGATTCCAGGCTCCGGTCTAACGGGAAGCCCGCCCTCCTCCGAGGGAGACGCGGCCTGGGAGACCAGCGGAGGCCTGAGAGGCAGGCCGTGGAGTGGGTAAGGGCTGGGTCGGGATACCGGAGCCAGAGGCGTGTGTTGAGTGGCAGCAGACCCACACGGAGCAGAGGGCCCGCGGCATGTCACCAGCACCATTAGTATTGATCGTGGCTGCTTTGCTGACCTAGAGAAAGAACATGCTGCGAGGTGATAAAATGTGCTCATGATGTGAATCCAGTCAACCCAAGGTAGGGAAACGATAAAACCAACAGGACGTGGGTAGTTTAGAACTATATTCCGATCCGTGTTCTGCATTGCTTAGTTTTAGATATGTATAAAATTAATCTAACTAACTGAACCTAAAGTTAAATAATGAAAGAGAAGAATTGATCCTTCTATAGGTCACAGGCCCCCAAACTATCCCCCCCTTCTGCGTAGTTCAGTGTTGAGGGAGGTAACAGTTATATCCGTGGATGCATTTCATGAGAGAGGTCATGGGTCACACTGGGGTGACAGTGCGTCTATTCTTGAGAGGATTAAAAGATCTTAGGAAGAAGGCTGCACAGTGAATCAGCAAGCTAGAATCATAACGCCTCAGAATGACAAAATTGCTACCATGGAGTCAAATAATACGCAGGGCCTTTCAAAGTCTTTCCATCGACACAAAGTGTGATAAAGATGATTTCAACCTTTGTTAAATTTGTATTTATAAACAAAGGCTGAAAGCAGATACAAAAGCTCTCAGTTTAGAAGTGGGCGGTGAGCTTGCTAGTTCTGATTTCCACAGTGAAATCCCTGTGATGACAGAGTACAGGTACTGAAAGAAGCACAGAGCTACCAAGGGCGGGAAGAAAAGGACTGGTGATTTTGAGTCAGCCTGACACAAAATTGATCAAGATCTGATAAGACCTGCTAGGATCGGATCTTGAGCAACAGCAAGATGGATCCCTGCACGCGTTGGCTGTTTCCTCTTCTATGGAGAGCTACTTCGTCAGAAGTCTCTCATCACCAGCCCTAGCCACAGGTACTAACAAGTAAATTGAAGCTTCTACACAAAAGTGTTATTTACATTTTATTCAAATATGTTGCTCTGTGTCATGGACAATGGTTCCTTTATGTAACGCGTGGTTGGACAGTTTCAGTAGAAACCATCGCCTGACATGCGTCTATGGGTCCGGCTGACCAGACCCAAACGGATGAATTGTGCAAGGAGGAAATGATCTGCTGCATAAAACCCACGCCGCCGCAGAGGAAGAGACGCGGACCCTGCGTCCCTCCTCCTTCCCAGAGTCAGGGGACGCGTGTCACTCTTCCTTAAAATCGATATATAATCTGCTACTGCAGCGGTGATGTACGGAAGTCAGGTCGCGGGTACGTGTCTTTGGGGACAATGCCCCCCGTCCCCTCGCTCTCTTCCAGTTTTCCCCTCCTGTCCCCACCCACGAGTTGTAAAGCCCCTGTTCCACACAGTGTCCAGTGATCCCGTGGGCTGCGTGGGTTCACCCTGTGCCCCCACACCCCCAAAACAGACAAACTTACAAACAAGACAAAAGGCGCAGAAAACAAAGACAGTGACGAAGGCAGACAGCGCCTCTTGTGTCCAGGTCTCAGGGCCACGCTTCATCCTATCCAAGGACAGCCTTTGAAGAGCCTGGGACACATGCGGACACTGAGCATCTTTTTTATTTTGGGGGCGTGGGGGGTAACAGAGGAGACGGGAAGAGGGAGGAAAGGAAAGACTAATTCCAAAGAAGTAAGGAGAGGCCAACCAGGGCCATCTCAAAGTCCTTCCAGAATGCTGCGGCCGGGGCCCCGGAAACACGCGCAAATACAACAACTTGCAATTATGAAAGTTGTTCGGCTCTCGAGACCCCACGCGTGGACCGAGTTCTCGTGTTGGAATTTACCGTAAGGGCATGTGGATGGGTGAGAAAATAATAATCCCTGCTATGCTTTATAACGGGAAGATGATTTTCCAAACGTTCTTTGACTATAGCCTTTGGCATCCAGCAACTTCATACACAGAGACTAAGCCATAGAACACACAGGGGGAAAATCACAGGCAGACTGCACAAAAGGGCGGATTACACAATAGGCCACAGAAATGTCTGCGGGCTGGGGGGGGGGGGGGGGCTGAGTGGCACCCTGGGTCCGCCAGGGCCATTGAGCGCGCCCTTCAAGAGGCAGCCCACACTATTTTCCTTCCTCCGCGGGTGGCGGGAGCCATCTCTTTGCTGTGAAGAATGTAATCTGCTCTCCCGCCAGGAGCAAAGGTGAATGGAGTTGTGTCTTTCTTCTCTCCTGAATAGCATCCCTGGCCGCTGACTGTAATGCCGGGGCTTTCAGCCTCCACCTCCTCACCCTGACAGCGGCTGACCCATTTGTTGGGGGTTGGCTTGGCCAGGTGGAGTTCATCCCGGACAGTGCCTCCATCCAGCAAGGTGACATCTGAGACACTGCTATTCCTCAAGGAATCGAGGGAGAACTGGCGCTCTCGGGTCCTTCGTGCGAAGCTGTGTCCCGCTGTAACCGTGCGTCGGTGACGATTAGGCCTACGTCGTGCGGATGAGGCTGGTGACAATAAATCCCCGTCAGCCTACTGAGTGTGAGAAACAATCAGAGAAGGACCAGAGCATGCCAACAGTCAGAGAGGCAAAGGAAGGTACACCCATCCCTGTCCAGCGCCATCTGGGGGGGGGGGTCGTTTCCCTCTCTGTGTAGTTTTCCCTGTCTCTACGTTGCTAACCGTTGCTGTATCACCAACACCTGGAGTATCGCCTGGCAATGTGTAGGTGTAAAATAATATTTGGAAAATTGATGAAAAGATTTAACAAGACCCTTGAGTCCGATGATCATCTCTTAGCTAATTATAATTTCAAGGCTGAAAGGGAAATTAACTTCTCTTTATTGACCACATCGCTTCTAAGACAGACTTCTAAGACAAGAAGAATCCCCATCGCAGCCCCCCCACCCCCCCCCCAGGCCCAGAACCCCCTCTTCCCACTCCATCCTGGGTGCCCTGCTCGGCTCCTGGGGCCTCCAGGCCTTGCTCCTACATCAGAATGACAGGGTTGTTGTGCTGAAAGACGCCATACACAGAGAGACCACCAGGGTTCTTGGCGGTAGGTAGGCCGCCTAGAAACGGAATGCCAAAACTGGGAAAAATGTAAAAGAAAACACGTCTGCGCTCCCATCTCCGCGGAGCCTTCTCTAACTCCGCTCTGCGAGACCGCGCCTCCCCTGCCCACGGGCCGCCGATAGTGCGCCACGGCAGCCGTCGCGTCCCACGAGGCCCCTTTGGTTTGGAGTCCGCACCCCTCTGCCCCGAGCTTGAGGACGGGAGCCACGGAGGGTCCCACCCTGCGGCCCGGCCTCTGGAGCTGAGCCGGGCACGGAGCAGGCCGTCGGGGGAGAGGCTGGTGAACTAAATCAACAGCCCCCCGAGTGCTGGGGTCGGCTCAGAGGCATCCAGCGGGCTCGAGGCCTTGGCTGCTCACGCAATCCTCTTTCTCCACTGGATCTCAGCCTCCGCCGGGGCCATGGCTCTCCACGCCCCGTCCTCCTGACCTGGTCTCTGTGGCTCCTCTTCCTCCCAACTTCCTGACCGTCGCGACACGCGTGGCCCACGTCCACCGTCTGGGTCGGCTGAGCCTGGGTGCTCACGCCGCTTCCTCGGGCCGGCAGGCGGCGCTGACCTCGGCACGCCACCCTCAGGCCGCGCCGCCCGGGCCGCCAGGGCCACCAGGGCCTCGGGCACAGGGCAAGGCGCCTGCCAAACTGCCATCTCGGGGACTTAGACGCCAAGTCACCCGACAGTCTATAGCCCTGGGGTGGGGGGCAGCAGGGGGCGGGGGGGAGGTCGGCGGGGATGGGAGCTGGGGGGGTCGGCGGGGACGGGGGCGGGGGTGGCGGCAGGGACGGGGGCGGGGGGGTCGGCAGGGACGGGGGCGGGGAGGGTCGGCAGGGACAGGGCGGGGGGGGTCGGCAGGGACGGGGCGGGGGGGGTCGGCAGGGACGGGGGCCGGTGGGGTCGGCAGGGACGGGGGCCGGTGGGGTCGGCAGGGACGGGGGCGGGGGGGGTTGGCAGGGACGGGGGCGGGGGGGGTCGGCGGGGACGGGGGCGGGGGTGTCGGCAGGGACGGGGCGGGGGGGGGCGGCAGGGACGGGGGCGGGGGGGGCGGCAGGGACGGGGCCGGTGGGGGCAGCAGGGACGGGGGTGGAGGGGTCGGCAGGGACGGGAGCCGGGGTGTCGGTGGGGACGGGTCTGCAGCACTCGTACACAGAGACAGCAGCGCCGCCCTTCGCCTCCCCGCGCGCGCTGTGGCGTCGACCAGCGGAGGAAAGCTGGGCGGATGTGCTTTCTGACCCCCAGCTAATCTTCTGAAATGAGTTCCTCCGTCTGTGTGTGTGGATGCGCAGCGTGGAGAGAGGAAATGCGTTCCATGTTCCATGGCATGTAAGGAGCTGCTGCCGGCAGGGCTGCCAGTCCTTTCAAATCCCACTTTCAGCTCTTGGTCTATGGTAAACCAAGGGGAGTTAGAGCAAAGAAAATGATGGCGGAGGGGGCGGCCTGTACATTCGCGTAGCCCCCGCCCCGCCCCCCCGGAAAAGGGACAATGTCCCCCTGACCCACCTTTCCACACAACAGAAGGTCTGCTGGTGCAAAGGAAACCGAAGGACCACAGAAGATGCAAACCGAGAGCAGCTCTGCGGGCTCAGGACCGGAAGCCACGGGCCACGCCCGGAAACCACGGGCCACGCCCGGAAGCCCCCCCCCCCCCCCGCCAGGCCGGCGCCTGGTCCGCCCGTCTGCAGAACGGAGACGAACCCTGCGCTCTGTCCTCGCAGGACCACGCGGGATTCATGAGCCCAGGCTGAGAACACAGCCCACCGCGCCGAGGCCGGCCTCCGCCGCGGCTCCTGCGGGGCGCCGGAGAGCTCGGCAGGCGCCCCTAGATCCCTGTCCACGCGTGTCCACCTGGGTCGGCTTTCTAAAGCCCCGCATGGCACAGAGACTCCACTCCCAGCTTGACCCGGGGACCGGAGTGAGACCCGGGGCCCTGGCCGGCGTCGGGGGCTGTGGGTGGCCAGGCTGCGGCCTCCGCAGACCCACACCGCAGAGGCAAGCGGGAGGGGAGACCGCGGGCCGCGGTGTCGCACGCACGCACAGAGCCTCGCCTTCGCCTCCTGGTCTCGCGTGGGTCTCCGCGTGACGCCGCACTCGCGCTCCCTGGGCCGTGGGGCAGCCAGGCTGGCGCTGGGGTGTCTGGTCCTGCCTCCGCGCTCAGCTGCCCGGGGCAGGTCTCTCAAGATCGAGACCGGAAGGGAGGGAGTTCACGGCGCCTCATCAGACCGGGCCTGGCGGCGGCGAACACCCGTGTCAGCCAGGGGAGAGACGCCGGCTTTCGGCTTGGGACGCCAGCCGGCTCCTCTGTCTCCAGACCCGGACCGGGGGGGGGGGGGGGGGGGCGAGGGGAAAGCTGCTCGCCTCCCGGTGGCGAGGAGGAAGCGAGACAGGAAGGGGCTGGGAACCGGGAGGCCTGGGCATGGAATGGCCCCAGGGGCCCCCTTCCCCCAGCTACGCCCCCCATCCTTCCTCCCGCCACCCCCCATCCCGCCCTCCCCTCAGAAACCCACTGGGGGTCACTCTACAGACGAAGCCGAGCCCTCACGCCGCAGTCACCCCCTCTCAGCACCAGGTGGGGCCCACGACCCAGATGCACGAGGTGCTTGGCAGAGACGTCTCCAACCCAAGCAGCCACCACAGTGAAGACAACACTCCGGCCTCCCGCAAGGGCCGCCATTGGGGGCCGCTCCTCCTCGGCCTGGACACGCCCCCCCACGCCAGCGCCGCGTGCAGGCGCTGAGACCCTCCAGCCCTGGCG
This sequence comes from Perognathus longimembris pacificus, assembly GCF_023159225.1. Lineage (NCBI taxonomy): Eukaryota > Metazoa > Chordata > Mammalia > Rodentia > Heteromyidae > Perognathus > Perognathus longimembris. Next base: position 35,556,408 of record NC_063184.1, read on the forward strand.
CTCAGCGCTGGAAAAGCCCAGAAGGAACAGCGTACCTGTTCCCTTACGTGACAAAAGGAAGACAGATGATGCTAGCCCTGCCCACCACAGACAAAGGGGGTGGGGGGGTGGGGAGGTGGGGGGGTGGGAGTAGGCGGTGCCGTTGCCAAGACTAACACTCGTTTTCCTATAAACCCTAGGAAACCCCAGTTCCCGTAAAAACCCGTTTACTTATAAACCCTTTGCACAGCTCCTTGCCTCACTTTGCAGTACCACACACTTCAAAACTCCACACACTTCAAAACTCGCTAAAATGGCAAGAAAATCTGCTCCCCAAATAATGTCAAGGGAAAAAGGAAAGAAACCAAAGGATTGCGTGCACGTGCTCAGAGCTATTCCTGGCTATGTAAAACGCATGTGTTTATAAAGCCGGCCTTGGACGCAGCCAGCATTAGCTGCAGTAACATCTGGGCTGGAGGCTAATGGTCATTTGCATTTTTCCCCTCGTGACACACGATATTTTCCAAGCTCTAAATAAAGAGCGATCACATGTTCTAGAGGAGAGAAAAAAAACCCTCAAAGTGTAAATTTCACCGCTAGTGCTTTATAGAGCATAAAAATATAAGGGTATTGGTTGGAAACACGGAGCTCTGTGCTAGCGATGAGAGCTGTGAGCCAAGGCGACGCACCCGTCTCCCCGTTTGTGTGGCTCCCCAAACTCTCTCGCGCTGCCGTTCCTCCCTGCTAATCACTGATCACGTAAAACTCCTGCGCCGCTCTCACTTTCCTCCCTGGAACGCAGCGTTTCACGAAGCGCCAACTGCGTCAGGTCACTACGGGTAAACTGAGGACGCTCTGCCCACAGAAGCGCCGGCCGGGCCCCCGCCCCCCCGCGCAGCCCCCCAAACCCTCCGCCTGCGCAGTGCATTTACGGGGGTCCGGGAGGCTCGAGTCCGGGCCTGTGAGGGAGGGGCCATCTTCCCCGCCCGCAGGGCACCAGCCAGCCAGGGCCCGCGGCCTGCACCCTCTTCCCAAGAGTGAACCGGAAACCCGTGTCTCCAAAGGACCCGTCTGGTGTAAAGACCAGGTCCCAGAATGGTACCAGGAGACGCTAGGGCAGCTCTGACTCTGCTCTCGGCCATTGGAACCCATAAACCTTGTTGTAAACACAACCAGGAGAAACCTAGAGAAACCTTCTCCAGACAGGGTCTCGTGGGGTCTCCTAGGGTCTCGGTAAATGTTGTCCTGTTAATAATGGTTTACAGCTGGAGTCCTTTAACGTGTAGTATTATAAAGAACGCTGGAGTCCTTTAACGTGTAGTATTATAAAGAACGCTGTGACATTAAAATAGAGATAAAGGAAATGTAGCCAGCACCAAGTCATCTGAGTAATTATTTCATCCCTTTACGTAAGAAGTTTGGAAGCGAAACCCAGTCTTCCCTGGGCTCCTTCTGCAATAAATTATTGACAAAAAGTAAGTACTTTCCCAACGAAATGACTGCATCTATGACGGCTCTCCCCGATCGATAATACATTTATCAATAATTCTGCATTTAAAGGTTCATTTCACCTTACTATTGACATCCTGTCTCCCCTGCTCTTTCATTAGATTTAGATTTTTTATTTGTGGTAATGAACTGCAGGGGAGTTGCTGTGTGGGAAAGGGGTCCCGTCTCAGAGATGGGCCATGCAACTCAATATATCATTTGCTATTAATTACTACAGCCAGGAAAGTTTCCTGTTTGTTTCAGCAAAATTAAAGTGAGGAGTGTTCGGATTCCTTTTACGAGGCGAGGATTCCGGGCGTCTCTGTATGGTGGAACCGCACGAGCGTGGAGACGAAGATCGGTGGGTGTTTCTTCGGGGGCACCCGTGGAGACGAAGATCGGTGGGTGTTTCTTCGGGGGCACCGCACCTCGCGCGGGGCCGGCTCCGGCCATCAGACTGGCCTGCACTCACCAAACCGGGCTCCAGGCAGATTGTCGCTGAACCTGAGCGACGCACGTGGCCGTGGGAACGCTTCTGCTGCGTCGCCGATGGAATCATATGAACATACACTCCTGGGAGCCGTCCTTCAGACACGCCTTCGCTCCACACATCCTCCCAGGGCCTCTGGGGCGTGGCAGGGATGCAAGCACGAAGACGCCGAGCGTGGCCGTGACAGGTCGCGCTCTGGAGGGACAGCAGATGGCTCTTCACGGATAAGCCGAAAATCCCAGGCCACGGAGGAGGCGCTTGACTCCGGGCCTGCAAGCGGCAGGGACCCGGCCAGGGACCATGGCCACGTGGCATCCCCACCAGCTGGTCACTCTTCAAGCCACCGGTGAGCGCACCCGACGCGTCAAGTCCCCAACCGTCCGATCAGAGCCGGCGATCCTGCAGAAACGCGGCCTGTGTCCTTCGGCGAGCCCCCGGGGGCCCTTCGTGGGGTGGGTCCTCCGGGGGAGGGGCCGAAGCCGGGCGCCCCAGCCCCCACGTGGCCTCTGGTGACTCGGCACAGCCGGGCCCACTCGAGATCTCACCTGCAGCCCGTGATCCTGAGACCTTCCACCACCCTCCGCCCCACCGCCCCCTGGACAAGAGAAGCAGGGCTCCGGCACCACCTGTGGGCGGCGGGCGGCAGCCACAGGCCGGGCAGACGGCGGGTTCCCAGCGTCCTTTCCAGAGTGCTCCGGGAGCACGACCAACGCTCCTCTCCTCTCCTCTCCCGGAAGCTCATCTCCCAGGGCACCGGAGCCTCCCGAGGCACCTTCCCATCTTCTTCTAAGCACACAGGGAAGCGAGCGCCAGCTGTCTGCTCTCCTGGGCTTTAAAACAGCAACCCCGCCCCCATGAAAAATGTTCACTCCCGTTCCTTAACGTCCCGCTGCACGTGTGTAGCACGCACCCCAGAGAGAGAGCTGCGTCGTCTTCAGCTGCGCAAGGATTAACGCATCGGACGCTTCACATTTGAGCCGACAGCCACCCATTTCATCCATTCACAAACACAGTGCGCAAGGGCCTTCTTTTCTGTCTTGGGCTGAGAGCACATTTTGATGCACTAAATCAATGCATTCTGTGGCTTTCTCTAACTTTCCCTGAGGTCTTGCTTTAACTGTAAAGCCATTGATGGGAAAAAAAAAACCCAAGCAAACCAATTGTTCTATTACTTGCTACTTTCCATTTAGGCCAAAACATCCATTCAGCATTTTTATCTGCTAATGTAACAGAATCTCATCTGCTCAATGAGATTTATTGCTTGTTTTTTTTTTAACATGTTCACAAGATATTGCTGTACATTTTGCAATGGGTCTTTATTATCTAGTAATGATGGCTTGCAAATTAAATTAGTTTTTAATGGCATAGTTAAATTCTAATTTATGTTTTGGAGCTTTGTTTAATTCATTTAGTTATAATGTAATCGTTTTCTTGCTATTTTCTTACATAGAAAGCACGAAAGAGCGGGGCCTCATAACAATCAGATGTTTTGGCTTTATTAAATCTTGCCACTAATTGCATTTCCCCCAAGAAACTTTCAAAACGATTGCTGTCCTTCGGGGCAAAGCTGAGTGGTCGCGAGGCGTCGTGGGGGGTGGATGATGACAGCAAGGCCGAGCTGAGAGCTGGTTAGCGGTGGGCGCCCCTGTGCGTCGGGACGGTGAGCTGGGTTAGCGGTGGACAGTGGTCATCCCTGTGCAGGATGGTGAGCTGAGTTAGCGGTGGTCAGTGGTCATCCCTGTGCATCAGGATGGTGAGCTGGGTTAGCGGTGGACAGTGGTCATCCCTGTGCATCGGGATGGTGAGCTGAGTTAGTGGTGGACAGTGGTCATCCTGTGCAGGACGGTGAGCTGAGTTAGCGGTGGACAGTGGTCATCCCTGTGCAGGACGGTGAGCTGAGTTAGCGGTGGACAGTGGTCATCCCTGTGCATCGGGATGGTGAGCTGAGTTAGCGGTGGACAGTGGTCATCCTGTGCAGGACGGTGAGCTGAGTTAGCGGTGGACAGTGGTCATCCCTGTGCATCGGGATGGTGAGCTGGGTTAGCGGTGGACAGTGGTCATCCTGTGCAGGACGGTGAGCTGAGTTAGCGGTGGACAGTGGTCATCCCTGTGCATCGGGATGGTGAGCTGAGTTAGCGGTGGACAGTGGTCATCCTGTGCAGGACGGTGAGCTGAGTTAGCGGTGGACAGTGGTCATCCCTGTGCATCGGGATGGTGAGCTGGGTTAGTGGTGGACAGTGGTCATCCCTGTGCATCAGGATGGTGAGCTGAGTTAGCGGTGGTCAGTGGTCATCCCTGTGCATCGGGATGGTGAGCTGGGTTAGCGGTGGACAGTGGTCATCCCTGTGCATCGGGATGGTGAGCTGAGTTAGCGGTGGTCAGTGGTCATCCCTGTGCAGGACGGTGAGCTGAGTTAGCGGTGGACAGTGGTCATCCCTGTGCATCGGGATGGTGAGCTGAGTTAGCGGTGGACAGTGGTCAACCCTGTGCATCGGGATGGTGAGCTGAGTTAGCGGTGGTCAGTGGTCATCCCTGTGCATCAGGATGGTGAGCTGGGTTAGCGGTGGACAGTGGTCATCCCTGTGCATCAGGATGGTGAGCTGGGTTAGCGGTGGACAGTGGTCATCCCATGCAGGATGGTGAGCTGGGTTAGCGGTGGACAGTGGTCATCCCTGTGCATCGGGATGGTGAGCTGGGTTAGCGGTGGACAGTGGTCATCCCGTGCGGGACGGTGAGCTGAGTTAGCGGTGGACAGTGGTCATCCCATGCGGGACGGTGAGCTGAGTTAGCGGTGGACAGTGGTCATCCCTGTGCAGGACGGTGAGCTGGGTTAGTGGTGGACAGTGGTCATCCCTGTGCATCGGGATGGTGAGCTGGGTTAGTGGTGGACAGTGGTCATCCCTGTGCATCGGGATGGTGAGCTGAGTTAGCGGTGGACAGTGGTCATCCCTGTGCATCGGGATGGTGAGCTGAGTTCGCAGTGGACAGTGGTCATCCCGTGCGGGACGGTGAGCTGGGTTAGTGGTGGACAGTGGTCATCCCTGTGCATCGGGATGGTGAGCTGAGTTAGTGGTGGACAGTGGTCATCCTGTGCAGGACGGTGAGCTGAGTTAGCGGTGGACAGTGGTCATCCCTGTGCAGGACGGTGAGCTGAGTTAGCGGTGGACAGTGGTCATCCCTGTGCATCGGGATGGTGAGCTGGGTTAGCGGTGGACAGTGGTCATCCCTGTGCATCGGGATGGTGAGCTGGGTTAGCAGTGGACAGTGGTCATCCCTGTGCATCGGGATGGTGAGCTGAGTTAGCGGTGGACAGTGGTCATCCCTGTGCAGGACAGTGAGCTGAGTTAGCGGTGGACAGTGGTCATCCCTGTGCATCGGGACAGTGAGCTGAGTTAGCGGTGGACAGTGGTCATCCCTGTGCATCGGGATGGTGAGCTGGGTTAGCGGTGGACAGTGGTCATCCCATGCAGGATGGTGAGCTGGGTTAGCGGTGGTCAGTGGTCATCCCTGTGCATCGGGATGGTGAGCTGGGTTAGCGGTGGACAGTGGTCATCCCTGTGCATCGGGATGGTGAGCTGAGTTAGCGGTGGACAGTGGTCATCCCTGTGCATCGGGATGGTGAGCTGGGTTAGCGGTGGACAGTGGTCATCCCTGTGCAGGACGGTGAGCTGAGTTAGCGGTGGACAGTGGTCATCCCTGTGCATCGGGATGGTGAGCTGAGTTAGCGGTGGACAGTGGTCATCCCTGTGCAGGATGGTGAGCTGAGTTAGCGGTGGACAGTGGTCATCCCATGCGGGACGGTGAGCTGAGTTCGCAGTGGACAGTGGTCATCCCGTGCGGGACGGTGAGCTGAGTTCGCAGTGGACAGTGGTCATCCCGTGCGGGATGGTGAGCTGGGTTAGCGGTGGACAGTGGTCATCCCTGTGCATCGGGATGGTGAGCTGGGTTAGCGGTGGACAGTGGTCAACCCTGTGCATCGGGATGGTGAGCTGAGTTAGCGGTGGACAGTGGTCATCCCTGTGCAGGACGGTGAGCTGAGTTAGCGGTGGACAGTGGTCATCCCTGTGCATCGGGATGGTGAGCTGAGTTTGCGGTGGTCAGTGGTCATCCCTGTGCAGGACAGTGAACGATGGACTGGTCCCCTGCTCATCCCCCCATGTGCTGCCTCGTGTGCCGTCAGTTACTCTTTTGCGATGAGTTCCTACCGGCCGCTCTCTCCGTCTTCCCTGACCGGTCAGCAAGGCTGAGACCCAGTGGTCATTCGCAGTGATCATTGGTCATCTCCTCGAAGCTCTGCCTGCGTTTGCTCTCCTCTGGCTGGCCGGGGCTTTCACAGAGCCGGCTGCCGTGACCTCTGGGAGCGTGACCTCTGGGAGAATGACCTCTGATAGTGCGACCCTGGGGCCCGCACACAGGGTAAAGCCAGGGGGAGCTTCGGAGCTTCGAGCCAGAGGCTGATTGCGGGGTTGTGTGGGAATCACTGATGGGGCTCGGGATTTCTGGAGCAGACGTGACCCTTTGCTGGCAGCATCTCTGCTCTGGAGCCCTGACGCACACAGGTGGCGGGAAAATGAGGGCGCGGAGGAGAGCTGCACCCCGGGCTGTTGACACCCCCATCCACACAAAGGTCGTCTTGGGGCCCATTCCGTCCTTTGTCCTGATGAGAAAATATACCTCACGTCCTAGATAATCCCCGCTTGAGTTTCGGCACACCGTTCCGGATCACATGGGTGCCGTGTGCAGATGGCCACGTTTCTCCAAGCGCCCCAGACTCCCCTCCGCACCCCAACCCTGTCTTTATCCCCTGAGTTTGGCCAAGGGACAGTGTCCAGGCCCCAGAGTTCAAGCCCCAGGACTGGCAAAATGAATGAATGATGTAAAGGATGCTTTCATTGTGCCCCCCGGAGCCTCCCATTTTGCCTGGGCCCTTGTCATCCATGATGCAGCTCCCCAGGGGCATTCCTCAACCCCGTGGAGCCGTCCGGCAGCCCCCTGCCTTAGCCAGCCACCCGTGCCGTGGGTGTTAAGATCGGTTGCTCCTGGAAGCTGAGGGCGTGTGCTGCACACACGGAGGGTGACAATCTCTTAAAGCATTATGTTAAATTTCCGTGCCCTTTGCCCTGGTGGAAAATAAAGAGGCTGAATCTAAGTAGCACTGGAGAGAGAGATTTCTGAGCTATTGCCAGCAGCCCCCCAGCCCCCCCACCCCCGCTGTCAGCCTTTCTGAGGCCTCGGAAGCCACCGGACAGCACCACTGCACACAGCCAGCAAGCCAGGGGCAAGGCCGGACCGGCGGGCGACTTTCCTGCAGAAACAGTCCCGGCCCGTCACGATGGTGCACACGTGACTGGGCTGTGCGGTGCAGAGACACAACCCACGCCTGGGGATCTTCATTCTGCTGAGATCTAGCATCGTCCCTTTCTTTTCAACACTCGGCCGGCGTTCCGGAACAAACGCGCCACCAAGATTCCTCCCAGACTGAGCTCCGGTGACTGCTCAACCGAACAAATACCGCTAGGTAACGTCAGTGTGGGACACCCCCCCCACCCCACCCCTGGAGCCCCCAGCCCCAGCGGCGAGACCCCGACGGCCAGGCCGCGGCGCCGAGCTGAGGGCCAGGGTGCTGAGGAGAAGACACGGGGCACGCGGAGGGTGGCGGGAGGCAGATCCCCCTCGCGGCCAGAGCTGGTGCAGGCGGGCAGCGCGGGCCACGCGGAGGGGTCGTGGGGAGGCAGATCCCCCTCGCGGCCAGAGCTGGTGCAGGCGGGCAGCGCGGGGCAGATCCTCGCGGCCAGTGCTGGCAAACGCAGGCTGCAGCCGTGGAGGCCACGGAGAGCCCGGCCCTGCGGAATCTCCTCCGGCCCTGCGGAATCTCCTCCGGCCACTGCACTGCTACTCCACAGAAGCGGTGCTTCCTCCATTCCCACCCCACACCGCCGGCTCCGTTCCTCGTGGGGAAGCCACGGGCACCCTCCCTCCCTGGGCCTCCGAGGGAGCTGGGTCTGCACTCCCGGAGCTCACCGGGAGGGGCGTCCCACGGTGACCCTCAAAACCACCCCAAGAGGCAGTGGGAGGCTCTGCTCAGGACCGGCCGCTGCGGGAGGGGAGGGCGGAGGTCCTCCTCTCGCCTCTCGCCCCTCAGCCCTCAGCCCCTGCCTGGCCTCCTGCTCCCCGCTGGGCTTGGGAAGGCAGCCTGGCAGGGAGGTGGGGCAGGTCCCCGGGGTGAGCGCTTCCCCGGCACCCCAGCTGCCCACGGGCCCTGCGGGCCGAGGACGCGGAGCCGGGCATGCGGGGCCGGGCATGCGGGGCCGGGGTTGCGGGGCCGGGGTTGCGGGGCCGGGGTTGCGGGGCCGGGGTTGCGGGGCCGGCTCGCTGGCTATCCCTCGGCTGGACAGTTCCCCACGAAGCAAGGCGTCACATAAATAAAGCACCGCTGCACCCGCGACGTCCCCCGCGGAAACACCCGCTGGCTCCATCGCCAAGCAAAGGTTCCACACGAATGGCCACCTGCAGGGCGGCCACACCACGGCCAGGGACCACGGGACAGAGCTGCGGGTCCCGGAGACCCGGGGTGCCTGCGACCTGGGCCACCCTGCCCCAGAGCCGTGGGGAAGACGAGTTACCGGCGGCAACCGCCTGGAATTCACTTTGCTGAAGTGACGCGGAGATGCGGGGCGCGACACGGAGCGCGGATCAGCCTGGGGCCGCTGCGTGCCCCTCGTCACCATGGCAACAGGGCCCTGGGACCCCAGACCTGGGACACGGCAGACTGTCCACTCCCCTCGGTGGCCAGCGCTGGACCCACACAGACCCCGACAGCCAGGAAAACCGCAACGCGCAGCAAGGACCGTGGTCCTGTGCCTACGCCATCTGACACGCATCACCAAGCACAGCAGAGACACCCGTGACCGGGGGTCCAACGCACATCCAAGAAGCAAACACCATCTGACACGCGTCACCAAGCACACAGAGAGACTGGTGACCAGGGGAGTCCAACGCGCATCCAAGAAGCAAGCACCGACATCCGTGGACCGGCCGCCCTGCTGACACTGAAATACGTGCAGTCTACCTAGCGGGGGGAACTCCATGCTGCGGGGTGATGTGAGGAATGAGTGCACGCCACAGCCTGTACACACACACACACACACACACACATGCACACATGCATGCACACACACATCCATGCACAGCACACACCACACACATACACACACACCGCACATCCATACACACGCACACAGGAACATGGATTAACAGTGATGAACATCAACTCCCATCTTACAGCCGTGCAACACTGCCATGCTCACCTGGACTTCTGCCCCTCTGATTGCATTCACTGTCTCAACGAGTAAACTAAAGTACTATAAGGAGAATTTTTAACGCGCTGCTCCTGTGAGTGTGGGTGACCTATTCGCTCATTGGACATGCTTCTGGAACTCAACATGTTTCTCGTTCATAACTCCATGCCTGCGGCTCGTGCCTGCAGCCCTCGCTACTCAGGAGGCTGAGATCTGAGGATCGTGGTTTGGAGCCAGCCTGGGCAGGAACGCCTGCGAGACTCCCGTCCCCAGAAGTGGAGCTGTGACTCCAGTTGTAGAGGGCTACCCGTTTTTGGAAAAAGCTAAAGGACAAAGCCTGGGCCCTGAGTTCAAACGACAACCAGGATACGACACAGAAAAGCTGAACTACGAAGATGCGATTTCTGGCCTTTTGCCTTTTTGAAGTAAACGTGCCTTGCTGACATGGTAGATGGCGTGGAAATGCGGGCATTCAACGTGTGTCTATTTTTCAGATTAGAACAGTTTCTTCTTCAGAAATAGCAAATGGGCGGTTCCCTCTGCACGTGGGAGACGCAGAATATTTCCCAGGAACATCAAGGCAGTGTCCTCTACATGGTGGAGGGTCACGCCCTCCTCGGGCACCTGTCCGTCCGTCCGTCCGTCCATCTGTGCACAGGCTGGGTATCATCGCGGCAGCCAGACAGCAAGCTCTCCCGGGGTTTATGTGGCATTTCCAGCTGGCAGTAAGGAAACTTTATTCCTGTGTGTTATATCAAAAAAAAAAAAAACACCAAAGTTGCTTCCCAAATAGTTTCTTCACTGCAGTTCAAACAAAGTTCACTCCTAGAGGGATATTACAATAAAACCCTCCAGAACCAGAGGCTGTGCGACGCATTGTTATTTTATTAGTGTCCTATTTATAGGGCTGTGATGTGTGTTACCATAATGCAAGAATGCACTCATTATTCTGGAAGAATCCCACACTTCACCCAGAGGAGGAGAGGGACATCTCCCTGCGCTCCGTCTCTCCGTGTGACAGCCTTCCGACCCGCGCTTCCCAGGGCCATGGCCCCAGAGGCCCGTCGCATCTCTTCTTGTCTCCTCCCCGCCCCCCGTTTGCCCATCCTCCTAACGCTGCCTTGTTTAGGGGAGGCATCGAGGACAGAGACGTGCACACAGCCTGGAACACGCGCAGCTTGTGCTGAGATCAGTTTCTGGACTTGCGGTGCCAGGCCAGTCAGCGCCTTGATTTTATGACCATCATTTCCCCCTGTGAAAAAGAGCGAGTGTGAGCTTGGCCCCATGGCGGGTGGGGGCTCGAGGCAGACTGGTTGATTCCTCCTCCTTCCGGTGCTCCAGGTCCCTCTGTCATCCGTGGGCATGCTCAGCTCCATCATAGATGTGCGCTCAGCTCCATCACAGGCCTGCGCTCAGCTCCATCTCGCCAGTGTGCTCAGCTCCATCACAGACATGCGCTCAGCTCCATCACAGACCTGCGCTCAGCTCCATCACAGACCTGCGCTCAGCTCCATCATAGACGTGCGCTCAGCTCCATCATAGACCTGCGCTCAGCTCCATCACAGACCTGTGCTCAGCTCCATCATAGACATGCGCTCAGCTCCATCACAGACCTGTGCTCAGCTCCATCATAGACATGCGCTCAGCTCCATCGCAGACCTGCGCTCAGCTCCATCACAGACCTGCGCTCAGCTCCATCATAGACGTGCGCTCAGCTCCATCATAGACCTGCGCTCAGCTCCATCACAGACCTGCACTCAGCTCCATCTCGCCAGTGTGCTCAGCTCCATCATAGACCTGTGCTCAGCTCCATCTTGCCAGTGTGCTCAGCTCCATCACAGACCTGCGCTCAGCTCCATCTCGCCAGTGTGCTCAGCTCCATCACAGGCCTGCGCTCAGCTCCATCTTGCCAGTGTGCTCAGCTCCATCACAGACCTGCGCTCAGCTCCATCTCGCCAGTGTGCTCAGCTCCATCACAGACCTGCGCTCAGCTCCATCATAGACCTGCGCTCAGCTCCATCATAGACCTGCGCTCAGCTCCATCTCGCCAGTGTGCTCAGCTCCTCTGAGCTGCCTCACCAGAAGATGCTTTGTTTGTTTGTTTTTGTTTTGTGCCAGTCCTTGGGCTTGAACTCGGGGCCTGAGCACTGTCCCTGGCTTCTTTTGCTCAAGGCTAGCACTCCACCACGTGAGCCACAGCACCACTTCTGGCTTTTTCCGTGTCTGTGGTGCTGGGGAGTGTACCCCAGGGCTTCAGGCATGAGAGGCAGGCTACCCCTGAGCCACCTTCCCAGCCCTGGAAGATTCTTCATAGAGACTCTCCTCAGCAAGTCTCAGCCATGCCACATTGGCCAAAGCGTTCTGTCTGTGCTGGGCCCGGTGTGCTGCTGGCAGTGGTAACTCCTAGCTGGGCAGGGTCTCGATGGCCTGAGGGTGAGATCCCTCCCTCCCTCCCTCGGGATCTCATGAGAGAAAGGGAGCGATGGGCGGAGAAGACAAGCATGCCTAGATTCCTGGGTCAGCGGCCTGAGAACGTCAAACCGTCCTTGCTAGAAAGAATGCTCATACTTCAAGGCCCGGACAACCCAGATTCTTTTCTCGCTGCAGTCACCAGTACCTGAAAATAACCCCGAGTATCACTTCACCCTGTGAAGCTGCAACAGCGTCGTCAGTGAGGTGAGGGCCAGGGGAGGGGCCGGACACCCCCACGCCTCCCCCCACGTGGGGTGAGTAGCAGACACCCCAAGAGCGAGTTTAGGGGTGAGGTCTCCCCCTTTCTACCGCACCTAACGTGCAGGCGTTCGAATGCCACTGACCACAGGAAAGCACCCATTTCTAGAATGTTTGTTTGACGACAGCCGTGGGACTTTTCATAGGTTAGTCTCAGTTCTCACAAGAAATCTACATCACCTAGTGGGCTGAGCCTCACGCTTGTCCTCCTTTTGTGACCCCCAGATCAACCAACACAGGCAGAGCAGAGCTCAGGGCCAGATGCCCGGCTGAGAGGCCACGCACTGCGCCGATCGGGGCCGCGCGGCTCCGCGGACCTTCCCCCGGAGCGCGAGGCCGCCGGACAGCCCCTCCACGACTGGCCGGACGTCCTGCCCACAGATTCTCGCCTGCTCCACGCACAGCGCGCTACGGGAAAACACGGAACACAAAAGGGGAGCATTTCTTCTAAACACCATTCGAAGTGAGAGCACATCACTGCCGACTAGGGAGGAACAGAGCCAATCCAGGCACGAACGTGCAATCAGGGCACAAACAAAGCCCCAAAGAAGCTGACTCCGTTGAGCAAACTAGTCCACCGTACTTCAAGGAAAAGCCGAATCACAAAGATCAGCAATTACCGGAAAGCTTTCCACTCGGTCAACGATGCCGGCACAGGTAACGAACACACCCACACCACCAAACGGAGCTTCGACAAATAGGACTTTAGAACGTACACACTGGAGTTCCATAACATACCATCTAAATTCAGCCAAAGACCTTAGAATTTTATTTTTTTATCTTGGGATCTGCCTATAAATATAAACATGAACTCTTGGGGGAGCAAACAGAAGGTAAACTCCAGTCATTTCTCCTGCCCGGCCCCCGCGCCCCGGCGCCTGCCAGTCCCTTCGGGTGGGAAAACGGAACCATTCCTTGAAAGGCTCGAGCAGCCATCACCTCCGCCCCAGCACCCTCCGTGCTATGACCAGGGGGGCCAGGGAAACGCAGGGGGTGGAGGCTTGGCCACCGTCACGCTATGGTTATAGTTTTTAAGGTTTTATTTTTAATGTTGCTATTCGGCCCATTTGTTTTTTCTCTTCGGTCCCTCGTCAAACTTTAACCAAGCCCAAAGCCCCACCCTTAAAATGAGCCGACGCACGTGTGCGATGGAGACGCCGTCGGCATGGAAACCCCTCAGGGCCGCGGGCGCCGACGCCCCCCATCACCGGGCGGAGGAGGCCTCGTCCCGCGTGAAATGGGGCGAATGGGGCACGCTCCTCCGCCCTTAGAGGTCAGGAGGATTGCGATCCAAGAGGGAGCGGCTCGGAGGGAAGCCGGCGCGAGGAAGGAGGGAGGGAAGAGTCTCTACGTCTGTGGGACAAATCCGGGCCCGGGCGGTGGCTAAGGGGGGTGGGGTGGGGGGCTGAGCGTGAAGGAGAGAGGGCCTGGGGTGCACACAAGTGGGATCGCAGCCGTGACGAGATGAAATTGGGCAAGGGGGACGCGTCGGCCACACGGAGGAAGAGAGCCCATCAGACTGCCCAATGGCCCCTCCGGGGAGCTGGTTTGAGCTCCCTGGCCGCCGTCATTCAGGACCGGGCCTGGACGGCGCTCTCAAGGCAACGCTGTGAGGAACGAGCCCGCCCGGCAGGGGAGGGTCAAGATGACCTGCCCGCCCTCGCTCCCTCGGCCTCATTTTTGTGATCTATAACACGGTCGCCTCATTACACGGCCTCGGAGCGGGCAGCTCCTCGGGCTGAGGCGGTAACGAGAGTGGATGGCCGAGCGCGCGGCCCGCCGCGGGAAGGCCTGCCCGGCCGGACACCACGGCGGCTCGTTAACCGGCAGCCGCCCGGACTCGTCCACCCACCCCGCCGGGCTCCAATTAGGGCTGGAGGGATTTCCTGACAGCGGACGAAGCTTCCGGGCTGGGTGTATTCTTTCGTTTCCTAGGAGCTGCGAGTTCTGCGTGTGTGTTTTTTTTAACTTTGATTTTCGTCTCCGCAGACACAGAGGCGGGGAAGCATGGGGAAATGACTAGAATCGGCAGCGCGTGAACGCGGGCTGCCTTCGGCCCGGCACCAGCACTGTGAACGTGAGCGCACAGGAGCCGGTGGCAGAAAGCCAGTGGCGGAAAAGCCCTTCCCACCGGCGTAAAACGCCCGCTCCTCGGGGCTCTCGGGGGACAGGTGTGGGCGCCCGGAGCCCCTCAGGGAAACCAGTCGGGGGCGGGCCGCGTGGCTCCTCCGGGCCTCGGGGAGACGGGCCGTCCTCGCCGCGCGACTCCCAACCCTCGGGCTTCGGTCTGGAGGGGACCGGGGAGCGCGCCGCCGCACAGCAGCACCCGTGGGTTCATGGCCACGTCTCTCCAGCGCAGCTCAGGTAGATCACGCCGCCGGTGCCACGAAGCTACGCGTTCAATCTGATGCTCTGACTGCCTACGACCACACACCAGCTTGGGGTATCTGTGGCGTGACTACCTCCTCCTTCCCGCGGGTTCGGCCACTCGGCCCATGGGGATTC
>NC_063184.1:35571397-35644615 GCF_023159225.1 Perognathus longimembris pacificus
CCTCCCTCCTGGGGCTTCATAAAGCCATGTGTTCTCTCATCCGGGGCCAGGGAAACCAGAACAGAGTTCAAGAGGAAGTTGTGCCAACCACTGAGCAAGGGGTGATCTGCAAAAGTGCTAACACATCGATGGGATGAAGGTTCGGGGTGTCGCTCACCCTCTAGCTGGTAGCACAGACGTGGCGTGCCCTCCGGGAATCCCCCTTCTCCAAGGCAGACCCAGCTGCACGGGGTATTTCCTAATGAACGTTTGCTGTGTCCGCTACCATCATCTGACATTCCAAAAGCTAAGGGATTAAGGCTTATTTAAGTAAAATGAGTTTTATGGCCTACATGTTAAGTCCTTTGCCTCCTGAGACGCGGCTAGGAGCGTGGCGTATAGGAATGAAAGCTGAGGAGCACAACAGCAGCACCAACAAGGAGTCTACCCAGCTTGGGGTTAACTACCTCCCTAGACCACACAAGTACACGACCGAGCTGGCATTTAAACCCTGACAACCTGGCTCGGAACCTGTATCCTATTATATTATTTTTATCCTTTGTTTTTTTCCTCTTTCAAACCATTGACACTGGTTTGGCAATCAAAAGTACATTGTGGATAAGCTCTTTCTTTGCCTCCTTTTCCTGTTTATCCCAAAAGACATTTGTTCTCTCCCATCCCCACAAAAACATGGCTAGCAGTCGTGTAAGGACTGGATTTGAAGAGATTCCACCTAGCAGCAGGTGCTGATGGGCACGGGGTCCCCAGGCAGGCCCCGAGGGAGGGGTGGGGCCGATCGCCCGCCCTTCCCCACGCTGACCCTGTCGTGCATCTGCTGTATCTGTTGCTGACAGGCGAAGAACTTACTTCCTCTTGCATGTGGTTGGATCCAGCGACTTCTTTAGCCAAGAGGATTGGAGGATGGCACAGTGCTCTTTCCTTTCTCTCCCAGTACTTGGCTTGCAATCTCGTGATTAACACCAACAAGGAGGGAGGGAGCCCTTGAGAAGTGGGGGGGGGGGGGGAGGACGGCAGCGGGCAGCGGGCCGCGCCGGGAGCTCTGGGAAGGCTCGCAGCACTTACCTGGAGCTCAGGCAAATTGGCAAAGATTCTGTGTCTCTGCTAGGGGGTTGGGTTATCCAACTTTGTAGCCTGCATCACGGCCAAGTACAATCTGAAAGCATCATCTCCCAGGAAAAGTTTCCTCCCACTGTGACTCACTTACAGTATGAGCATTTGTTCCGCACGTTGTGTTCCTGCCCGCTCTGCAGCAGGCGCGACGAGGGATAAAGACAGGGGAAGCAGAGCCTCGCGTTGAGGGGACTCCAAACACCGTCTTAGCAATCGCCTCCCACAATGAGCTCTCTACAAATCAGGGCTCTGCTCTTCCCTCCTGTCCCTGACATGCCTCGGAGAGCCTAAAGGATCTCGGGAGCCAGAAATAGGGGTGTTGGCTAATTTTTAAAAGGGAGCTGCGATGCAGTGTCTCCATGGAACGAGCAGGTCAAAATTGCAGGCTGTGTGGTTGATAGCTTGGCCAGGCGTGGCTTGATCCCAGCCCACTGCCTCGCGGCGTCGCCACGGCTCTAAGTGGTGCTCAGGTGCCGGGAGAGCCCTTGCTGCGGCCGTCCCACCACCGAAGACAGTTCAGGAGAATGATCTGACCTGTACCCCCATCTCCAATTAAACACCGTCTACACTGAGTACCATTCTCAGACACGCATCGAGTACATTTTCAGTTTTTACCCCCATGGAAGTGTGGAGAGCTGGGCTGCAAATCCGTTTATAGAAAATCCGATTTTCAAATGCCTGGCAAGAGGACCCAGCTTGGAACAGAGGTGGCGGGTGGAACGGACCTTCCCTCCCTGCCCCGGAGCCTGTCCACAGCAGAGCCTGTCTGACTGGATCAAAGTGTGGCTTGATTGACTTTTCCTACATAACAGGATCCGTTTCAGAGCTTAAACACCAGGCTGGGTGGAAACGAGAAGGAACCACAGAGTAAGGTAGGAAGAACTTAAAAGTGGAAATATTCATGAATACAACAGTCCAGTTCAGTCCAGAAACAATGTCATAAGATCCGAGAGACAACAGAAAATGCCGTGTTGAGGAAGAAATTACAAGTGGCATTTCTGAAATGTGAAAACAAAGAGAAATACAAGTGGCTTATTTAATGAATACTCATGATATGTAGCACAAGATTTTAAGAATCAGGCATGACACAAATGACAAGATATTACATCCTATTAAAATACCACTGAAATCAACACATCTGAGATTGTCCACCCCCATGCTGTAATTCCCAATATCCTCTCAGAAACAAATCCAGATGAACAACTCCACACATACGCACATTCAAGTCAACTGGATTTTATCCAAAAGGCAATGTTTTCTGCGGTGAATATCGAAAACTCGCATGCAAGTAGACAAATAGAATAGACCTTTCCATTCTTCATAATAAATTAGTTCACAACCAGACAGGTCTACCTAAATCCTACATGTCGGCTGGCAAACTTGCCATTTCAATGCTAAACCATTTTTTTTGAGGAATTTTCATTAGTGCAGTCAATTATACAAAGGTCTTCATTGTGATATTTACAACTTGTACATAATATACTTTGATCAAGTTCACCCCATCCACTTTATTCTTTCCTAGCCACATCAAAGCCATGATTTCTTAACAGAAAAAGAAATGCGCACTCACGGACTTTCTTTTGAATAAAAAATATAGACTTGTGATTAAAAATTGGCCTTCATATACTCTTTATTTGGAATGCACATAGGAAGTGGGAGGAAAGGTATATAGAATTTCAGGTATCAAAGAAGCTGGGCATTTAAATAATTTGTCACCTTTCCACTTGCAAGCAGACACCAAAACCTGAAAAGGGCAGAAACTCCCCATTGGGAGGAAGAGCTGGGTCTCCAACTCACAAATGGATAGGCACAGGTCTAATAGGTGTTTGAGAAAAGATTTATTGAATGAGCAGAGTACTACTCTTGATTTCCTTGTCTCCATGCAAGAGTCTATGAACTTATGAAGAAAAGGGGAGTTCATCAATCTAAGCAGAAAGTAAGCACATAGAGTAATTTGTAATATTAAGTAAAAAAATAAGTACATAACTATCATGGTTTGAGTCAGCTGTTATTTGGCATCTATTATTTATTGATTTCAGATCTACAAATGTCGATGAAGACATCCTGTGTGCTCAGCGCCAAGGTGGAATACGGGAATCAGTGAAACCCAGAATTGTTTCTTGGATCGGAGTAGTTTGTGAATTCCATTTTCATGACCCTGAACTGATCGACGGCTTTGCCCCAGTGCTATGAACGGTGGCTCAGAACACACAATGCCAAGGGGCTGTTTCCAAACTAACACCTTGGTCACCAAAAGGGAGAGGATGACTCATTAAAATCGGGAAACCCACAGGCTGCCTCGCTTTTCCTCACTGGTGCCACCTTCAGTGGTGCCATAGTCATCCGAATTCCAAATCTAGTACTGGAATCCCTTTTATTCTCATCCCAGCTAACGGGCACTTACTTAGTATCCACTGGGTTTTGCTACAAGCATCCAGTTGGAAATGAAGAAGGCGTTGCTGCCGTTCTCTCTGTGGTTGAGATCATGCATCCTAGCACGGCTTTCACCCCTCTTTCCAAGGATCAGTTGAAAGATGGCAAAACATGGCTACTGGCATGAATAATACCACAAGGCCAGAGGAGACGGGCCCAAATGTTAAGTGAAGTCACTGTGAATACGTGCTAGAATTTTAATGAGCACTGGAAAACTTAGCGAGGAAGTAAACGACTGTGTTTTGTTCTAAGTGGAGAACTTTTGAGACAGAGAGAAGACGCGGCTGAATTTTGCAAGGCCTATTTCAGCATTCTGCTTTATCTTCTGTTTTCATCTTGTGTAGATTGCATTTGTGTTACACCATACTTTATCCTGACCGTCTTTTCCTTCTTGGTTCAAATGAGTTTAGTTTCTGAATCTCCACGATGAGGGTCTGTGTTTACCAATGTGTGCCGGTAGCTCCCCAGCCGACTACCACCGGTGGCATGCTGTGTAGATGGCCTCTCTCACAGTCCAGCCTTCCTACTGTCTAAAATCTTCATGTTTGCCTTTGCTTTGTCTCACTTTTGCTATTAAATTGTTGATAATATTTCCCCACAATATGCTGAAGAGAACATTCGGTTCTTAGCCCGTTCCAGGGAGGTTATTTCGGGCACTATTTGAAGGGCTGCACAGAGCTAAGCAGGTGACCCCACCATCTGGGCCCCAGCTCCTGTCCTAGGGAATGTTTTCAATGTATAAATAAACGCAATTTTGTTTTTATAATCTCACTCTCTTGGAGGCTGAAAGTTCCAATAATGGGACTTATTTGAAAATCGACTTCCACAGTCAAAGACAGTTCCAGAATCATGGTGGCAATCACTGCCGGCACTTGAAGCTTGAAAATATTAATAAGCATCAAGAGAAAGCTACAGCAGTTATTTCCCAAATATACGCCTCTAATGGCCCCCACGGAACAACTCAGAAGGGCTTTTGTTCCCTGAGAAATCCCTGAAAGAGATGGCTTCGGATTTCTATGGGCCGTGATGGAGGTTTGGTTTTCAGACTGCTAAGGCCGGCACTGCAGCCTGGGTCTGTGTCTACAAGAGCCCGCGTCGAGCCCCAGCGACACTCCCCACAGACAGGTGCCGAGTTCACCCAGAAGAACAAAGTAAAAGAGAAAGAGGACAACACCGGGACCCAAGCAAGACTGTTCCAAACAGAATAGGGCCTAAAGTAAACAGCCCAGGAAGATTTTAATTTTAGATGCTCTGTTTGCATTTCATTCTAAACACACCTTAGTGCTATCTTTCTGTATTAAAAATTCATTTTATGCAATATAATTTAATGAATCCAAGAATCATTTACTTAATGCTTCCCATATGCAAGAATTGTGCAAGAAACTCAATAAATATTTGATAACATTATTAACTATGATAATAACATTCAATGATATAAACTATTTTACAGGTACAATACAAACATTTTATTAAAAGCTAACTAAAGAAGATCTTGTTAAATCAACACCTAAAACAAATCAACTACAAACTAAAGAATGAAAATGAGATTTTTCTGTTCGCTTTTTTCCATGAAATATGACTTAGGTACTTATTTTCTTGCTTGTATATATTTGCATTATTTAATGGTTAGTCACATATAATTTATCTAATAACCAAAAAGCCCGTGAAAATAATATTAATTGAACCAGGCTCTCCCAAGAGCACAATATCCCTCAAAATATTTCACCCTTTAAAGGATTCTTGAATTCTTTCAAAGCAGAAAAATCTATCCTGAAGAGAGCATGTAATATAAGCAAGATGGTTCCAGAATATCTTCCCCTACAGCTAGTCATCAATAGACAAAGCCCAGTACCATTAGCAAACTACTGCTACTCTATATTAATTAACCTACAGAAATAAATCAGGCTTGCATCTGTACTCCTCTGTAATCTGAAAGGTGCTGTTAATGTCTCTGTTGGCATACAGGATGCCTTGCTAAATGTGAAGAAAAAAAAAAAAACTTGGCTGAAGTGGTAGAGTACTATTCTTGAGCACAAAGAGGCTCAGGGACAGCTCCTAGGCCCTGAGTTCAAGCCTTACAACCGACAAAAAAAAAAATTTGATTTTCAGACCTTGAAGAAACATGAATTTCAGAATCTAAGTAAAAAAAGACACAACACAATGTGTGAAATAATGCATGGAATCAATGCAGAAAACATCGCTTTGGCATGGTGTCCCAAGTTAGCCGTGAAGTCAAGGAAAAGAATTTTCTAAGAAGGATGTAATTTTCACCAAGGAGACGTAGTGGTCTAGGAAGACCCCAGGATCTCACTGACCCAATCTCAGCCCTGTGGCCCAATACTTAAATCCACCCAGGAGATCCGGTGGCCTTTTACTTCAGGACTGGGACAAACTAACAAGTGTGCCAGTGTGGTCCAACTGTATCTGGAAGGTATTTTGATAAGTTCTGCCCATGACAGACGCATAAATACAATAAGAAGCCAAAAACTGCATTCCAAAAATAAACTACAGTTGGCTATAATTGATTCATCTTTCTTTGCATATTGCTGGAATTTGTTTACTGTCATTTTACTGGGAGTTTTCACCTCTAGGTTCACGGGGGCTATTTGTCTCTATTTTTTTCTTAGAATTTATTTTTCTAATTTGTATTAGCAGGGATTCTTGGTGTCGTCATAAAAGCGTCGGTGGGGGAGGAGGGTTGCTTCCTCTCTCGTCTGTGAAGATGAGTCTCATCTCTTCTCCAGATGCTTGATGGATTTCCAGGAAGCCACCTGAGCTTGACTTTTCATGAAAAATCCAATCGCTATGAAAGCAATCCCCATAGATTTACAGCTATTAAGCTGTTCTATCTCTTCTTGAGGTATTTGGGTTTTCTCACAGAACCTATTGCCGCGTTTCATCTATTGGCATAAAGGCATTCCTGATGCTTCTTATTGTTCTTTTATATTGGGTCTGTAGTAATGTCCACTCTTCCATTCCATTTACATTTGCCCATAAATTGTTTTTTTTCCTTGATCAGTCCATTTAGTTGTTTATCAGTTTTACTGCTCTCTAAAAAAATGGGTTTTGTTTTATTAATGTCTCCTATTATTTGTGTCCTTTTATTTTTGTTTATCTTGTTACGTCCTTTCCTCTTTAACTTGCACTTCCAGCTTTTTAGGGTATAAATGAGATTATTAGATTTAACTTACTTTTTTTGCCAGTCCTGAGGCTTGAACTCGGGGCCTGAGCACTGTCCCTGGCTTCTATTTTGCTCAAGATTAGCACTCTACCTCTTGAGCCAGAGCACCACTTTGGGCTTTTACTGTATATGTGGTGCTGAGGAATCGAACCCAGGGCTTTATGCATGCAAGGCGAGCACTCAACTATTAGGCCACATTCCCAGCCCCAACCTCTTTTTGTCCTAATAAAATAGTTTTAACTATAAAATCCCACTTCAGAGCAAGTGCACTGATTGACTTGCATTCTACATTTTGTTTTCCTCCTAATGCAATTCAAACTTCTTGTTTTGGTCAGAACTTCATCCTTTCAAACTGTTTTTTAGCTGAGTTTCCGGAATGTCCTTTGTCAAGATACAAGCTTTCCTCGGTCCATCATGTGAGAACTCTGGGAAGTACTCGGCTCCGAGTAGCTAGTGCTTTGTCTTTGTCCGGCAGCATACAGTCTCACGCTATGAATGCAAATGTCACCATTCAAGCAGAGACCCACGAAAATCCCTGTGCAGAGCAGCGTAGCCCTCCCCTGCACACCTCTCCCTTCTCTAGAATGCCGCCTCAGCTTCACGGACGCCTCAGCCAGCGGAACCGCCATTCTCGTCTTGACAGTTTGCCTCCACCGTGGGCCGGAAATTCCTCCATGATATACAGAGCAGCAGCCTTCAGGCTGTGCCCTGTGCTGTGCCCCCCCCCCATCCCATAAAACAGCAATCCACTCTGTTCTGAGTTCAAACGTCAAGGCGGAATGCCCCACGTCTTGCTTGTACAGGTAAACAGCCATCGTCTGTCCAGCACAAACGTCGAGGCGGGCTGATCGCTGGTGTTCTCGAATGGAAGACCGTCCCCTGGGAATTTATTGAACGAAGTCAAGAATACACGGATGCATGAACGTATCAGACACATTATCAGAAGACCCAGGCCTGCGAGCTTTTCCCACACACTGCACCGGTGAGGGATGCAAACCCTCATGTGTGCCCTGTGAAAGGAGGCATGGCATACAGAGATGTGTCGCTACCCAGGGACCCATGACCGTCCATCCGGTGAGGGCATCCATGACCAACAGCCCTTCCATGTCCCTAGGGCTTTAGCTCATCTGTCCCATGCTTAGGGGGACCCACCCTGAATGCTATTCATCCAAACCTAATAACCCTCAAGGGCCCAATAACCTTGGGGCCACCTCTACGCCTTAACCAGTATTTATCCTTGAACTGATACCGCTGTCTTCAAAAGGCCTGTGACTGGGCTCCTCACCCTCGTCCAACCTCAGGAAGACCTTCTTTACACCTGTATCTGCTCCCCATCTTGTCTTCAGCAAGACCTCCTCGAACTCTACAGCCATTCTAACGCTTTCTCAGCCAGTGTGTTACCTGCACATTATTGTGATGGACAACAGGTACTCTGATGGTTAACGTTAGTAAATAAGACTGTATTTAACAAGTTGGTTTGCCAGTGGCTCATGGCTCTCAGTGGTATCAGTAATATTAGCAAATTACGTGGCTTATACGTTATCGTTGCTTGAGGAATCGTTGCTGACATTATGGAAAGGCCCAAGCATGTCTGGTTATGTTTCTGATTCTGTTTCACTCATAAAAACCAATAGAGCCAAGGTCTGGTATGGTTTCAGAAACTGTAAGGAAATACCCACAATACATGAACACAAAGACAGGTGAGCAAAAGCCAGCGGTTCCTGCAGAGGCCACGCCTGCTGAAGCCATGGGTTTTCTTTCCTACTATTGCCAAAGACACAACGTGTTGCCACATTTTCACCTATTCTTTCAGCAAGAAGAATAGAAGGGACTGACGTAATGTACAGAAAGGGGAGTCGTGCTAAGTTGTTAATAGATAATCAGCTAAAAAGAACGGGCATGTTCAGTCAAAAGTCTCTTCAAGCTCTGGCTCTGACCCAGTTACCTAGGCGATCGAAATAAGCCATGCAACCTTCCATTCCAGAGATCTCGCACGAGGCTCCCTGGGCCCCGTGATTTGCCAAGACTTCCAGAACTCTGAAAACTCGCTGCCGTTACTGTATGGTTTCTTGCGTTGAATGACAACAGATTAGATGGGCAGAGGGGAAGAGGGCATGGGAAAGAGTCCAAAAGAAACCAGATGCCGACTCCACCGGCCCTCTCCCCAGCGGGGCAGTGCGGACCGCGGCCCCGCGCAGCAACGCGTGGGAGGTGAAATGCCTCGTCCAGGGAGTTTACCACGGCCAGTCTCACAAGGATACAACCTGCTCAGAGGACTGCCGCGACTCAAGACTATCCCTGTCCAACCTCAAGGAGGGACGGGAAATCCACTCGCAGTCTCGTTGCTGGTATAAATTACGCGAGAGGCCCAGGGCCTTGGTCCTCCCGGAGGCTGGCTCTGAGCCAGAGCGGGGAAGATCTTCTCCCTGGAGCTAGCCCAGGGTGTGAGGAGACAGGGCGCTCCGGATAACTCTTTCCCTGCTCACTCCTGTCAGTCAAAGCTTCACCATCTCAAAGCTGAGGCCTAATGCAAATTTTAAAAAAACAAAAAACCTGTGCCTCCACAAAAGGCCTGCTCCACGAGTGAAAAGGAATTGATACTTATGTATTTAGGTACAGTTCCAAACACAGAAAGGATCTATGTAGCCTTTCCAACATCAAAATACCTCCATGGTTGGACAAAGCAAATACAGATTGGTCAGTCGACTGACACAAAGCCCTGAGATACGGTAGCTTGTCATTACGCTAGGCGCGTATTACAGGTCGACGATAATGGCATCCTATGTGTTATGGTTGTATCATGGATTTACTTGAAGAGGGTGGCCTTTCTGAATATTAACCATAACAACAATTAAAATTTTATTGAACACAGATGTGACTCGCCGAATAAAAGGCAGCCTGTGCTACATTGAAACATCTGGATTTTAAAATAAAAAGCAGCAGTTAATATTCTCTGCTAAAAGAAGATTCAAGGAAAATACTTCGCACACCCCTCCCAATCTGCAAGTGCTTCGGTGCTTCCGTGTCGCTCCGATTCTCTTGCTGTTTATCTTAGCATTAGTGCCATTAGCTCTGGTTCTCAGATCCTCGCAGGAGATGAGGAGGATTGACTATAATCCTAGCCAGTATAAATTACCATGCACGATGATGACATTTTAATGTTCGCGACAAATCCAGATAAATCTCAGTAAGCTTAGCTGGATTTACTAGTATAATTTATGTAATTGTCAGAATGCAAAATAACCGTGAAAATCTGCCCAGAAGCCAATGGACGACGTCCGCCTGAAGCAACGCGTCACCGGCCCACTTTTCCCTCAGACACAGCATGGGGGTAACTTCATGTGAAGTGTCAAGGACTCTGTAATCTCAGCAGCACCCTACGTACCGAAGATACTCACGCAAGACGAGGGGCACCACGGGTACCGAGTACCAGATAAGCACCAGAAGACGTCTATGTTTCTGCGCCCGCTCACGGAGCAGGCCCACACCCCACACCTCTTCACCCCTTACGCACTGAGAAAGGAGACGGAAAACAGGAATCGGGCACTCATCCGGGGTCCCACCAAACCTCATCGCTCAACACCTCCCGTGTGCTGGGAAGGCAGCCAGGCGGGAGAGAGCTCGCTCACACACGCGAAGCCCTGGGTTCGATTCCCCAGCACCACATGTATAGAAAAGGCCAGAAGGGGCTCTGTGGCTCAGGTGGCAGAGTCATAGCCTTGAGCGGGAAGAAGCAGAGACAGTGCTCAGGCCCTGAGTCCAAGGCCCAGGACTGGAAAACAAACAAACAAAAACTGCTGTTCATGATTGCCCGTGAGTGAGCACTGCCACGGCCACCGGGGACAGACTACAGCGTTGGCAGGCGGTGCGTGTGGTGTGTGTTGGTGTCATGGAGTCAGGCCGTGTGGTGTGTGTTGGTGTCATGGAGTCAGGCCGTGCAGTGTGTGTTGGTGTCATGGAGTCAGGCCGTGTGGTGTGGTGTGTGTTGGTGTCATGGAGTCAGGCTGTGTGGTGTGTGTTGGTGTCATGGAGTCAGGCCGTGTGGTGTGGTGTGCGTTGGTGTCATGGAGTCAGGCTGTGTGGTGTGTGTTGGTGTCATGGAGTCAGGCCGTGCAGTGTGTGTTGGTGTCATGGAGTCAGGCCGTGTGGTGTGGTGTGTGTTGGTGTCATGGAGTCAGGCTGTGTGGTGTGTGTTGGTGTCATGGAGTCAGGCCGTGTGGTGTGGTGTGTGTTGGTGTCATGGAGTCAGGCCGTGTGGTGTGGTGTGTGTTGGTGTCATGGAGTCAGGCCGTGTGGTGTGGTGTGTGTTGGTGTCATGGAGTCAGGCCGTGTGGTGTGGTGTGCGTTGGTGTCATGGAGTCAGGCCGTGTGGTGTGGTGTGTGTTGGTGTCATGGAGTCAGGCCGTGTGGTGTGGTGTGTGTTGGTGTCATGGAGTCAGGCCGTGTGGTGTGGTGTGTGTTGGTGTCATGGAGTCAGGCCGTGTGGTGTGGTGTGTGTTGGTGTCATGGAGTCAGGCCGTGTGGTGTGGTGTGTGTTGGTGTCATGGAGTCAGGCCGTGGGGTGTGGTGTGTGTTGGTGTCATGGAGTCAGGCCGTGGGGTGTGGTGTGTGTTGGTGTCATGGAGTCAGGCCGTGTGGTGTGGTGTGTGTTGGTGTCATGGAGTCAGGCCGTGTGGTGTGGTGTGCGTTGGTGTCATGGAGTCAGGCCGTGTGGTGTGGTGTGTGTTGGTGTCATGGAGTCAGGCCGTGTGGTGTGGTGTGTGTTGGTGTCATGGAGTCAGGCCGTGTGGTGTGGTGTGTGTTGGTGTCATGGAGTCAGGCCGTGTGGTGTGGTGTGTGTTGGTGTCATGGAGTCAGGCCGTGGGGTGTGGTGTGTGTTGGTGTCATAGAGTCAGGCCGTGCGGTGTGTGTTGGTGTCTCCAGGCAGACAGCCCGGTGGCCTGCGGCGTACAATCGCACCTTCCATCACCCGTGTGGCAAACAGCCGTGCAAGGCCTTGTGTTATCTCTTTAAGTCCACTGCTCCACTCCTCCATGAACTTTTATCTCACATTTATGGAAACAGTCGCAGGTGCAAGTAAAACACTCAACAACTGCATGTGCAAGGAAGGAATTCCCTCTTTCCCTGTCATGAAGAAACCCTGTGAACCGCCCGGCCTGCCTCCGCCTCCTGCCCCCCGGAAACCAAACCTAGCACCCACACACAGAAAAGAAGGAACCCCGCAGCTGAAACCACCTCTCTCCAGACACACCATGTGATGTTGACAATTCATCCTTCCAACTCCTGATCTTCCCGGGACCTCGGTCTGTGTTTAGTCAGCCACGTTTCCCTTTAAAGCTGGGGGGGGGCAGGGGAAGCTTTCTTGTTGTCAGGAAGGCACGGGGATCCCTTTCTCCACAGGTGGAGCCGTTTTCCATGCCAGTAGCCGTGGCTCGAGCCTCCTTGCCGCATGAGGCCAGGCACCTGCACAGAACGCACGCCGCGTCCCTCAGAAACAAGGCGGTCTCCGTGCGTGGCCTCCTCGTAGCCTCGCCCGGTGCGTGGACAAGCCAGGCTGGAACCGACAGCGCAGCCCTACGCGTCGCAGCACCGCCGGGAGCTCTGCCCTCCGGGGGAGAAGACCCTAAGTGACAGTCACGCAGCAAGGTGGGCGCCGTGGCTCAAGCTGGTGACACCCGCTACGGGGGCGTCCGTGGAGATCGGGGTCCCGGTTCAAGGCCAGCACAGGGGAAAAGCCAGTTCCTGAGACTCAGCTGCCGGCTGGACGGGGTTGCTCGCATCTACCATCCGAGTGACACAGGGTCCCAGCCGCCCACGGCCTCCTCCCCGCCCCACATGCCACACACACGCACGCACACGCGCACACACACACGCACACACACGCCCCAATCCTACCTTGAAGATGCCCGACCGGGGAGGAGGCTGGAGACGTGGCTCCGGGGATACGATGTCAGATGGGCAGGTCGCGTGGACACGGCCCCTCATTTCAAAACCCACCGACGTAACTTTTTTTTTTTTAAAGAAAGAAACATTTGAAACAAAACAGTAACAGGCGCAGGAGCTGTGTCCCCTAGGAAGATGGGCAGCGTGCGGAGGCCCCGGAGGGGGACCTGCGGGGAGCACCGCGGGGCCCGCGGGAGGGAGAGCTGGGGGAGCCGGGAGGGGACACGCGTGGGAGGGACGGGGGAGGAGCCCCGCTGAGCCCAGGGCACGCTGGGCCGCGGGGCCGCTCACAGCAGCCCAGTCCCATCCGCAGGAGACTCGCGGGGACCGCGGTGCGTAGAGCCGGCTCTGCCCGGGCCCCAGTCGCAGCCCCGTCGGGCTGGCCATCCCGGCCGTCACACACAAGGCTAGAACTGCGCTCCCAGAACGGTGGGGCGGGATTCTAGATCATTCCTGTACACACCCGCTGGCCCGGGGCCTTCTCTCGACCCAGCCTGCGCTTTTCTTACCAAAAGGCGACCTCGGCGGGCCACGCGGCCACGCGCCGGCCACGCCACGTGGCGTCCCTCCAGCTCATGGCCGCCGGCAGGCTGTTGACTCGGCCTCTGCACTCGGCGTGAGTCCTCGGAGTTCTTGATGCCTGTGAACCTCTCCTCCTGAGTGTAACCATCTTCCCACTCCTCCCCTCAGTGCTCCATTAAGTAGCAAAGATGATAAAAAGAGATTTCCACACACAGAGAGGACTAACCTACGGCAATATAATTACACGGAATTGAAAAGACGTACACGGTGCCCAAGTATGAATATCTATCTATTACACACAATACCCATCCAGCTTCCCTAAGCTACTGACAGGACCTGTTTTCCTTTGATTTCTCGCTAACAGGCTCTCATTCGGTGCCGGTAGAATGCAGAGGAGTTGTATTTATCACAGGGCCCTAATTGAGTTGTCTGGGCTAAGGAATTTGAGAGCCGCAGAAATGTGTATTATAGAAGCACATCTAATCTGAAGCTGGGAAGGAGCGTTTCTGTAGCTTCGGGTATAATAGATCCCTGCAAAAGACAAGAAAAGAAAGGCCTTTCATCACCTTCTCGTTTCAGTCCGTCCTCCTCGTGGAGTCCTCCGGCTGCCGCGGGTCTGGTGACCGGCCCAGCCCCTCCCTGTGGAAGCCCACGTCCCGTGAGAAGACCCACGGGGCGGCCGGCCTTCGGAGGGCAAAACGCCCAGAACACGGTCAGAGGCGAGAGTTGCCGGGACTGGAAAGGAAGTAAAATGGCCCGTCTGGGCGCTGGGAGCTATCTAAAGCTATCGGTCATCCTGGGATGTCAGGCGACATCAGGATGAACTTTTTGTTCCGTTGTGGGGCTGGCCCTGAGCTCTTTCGCGCAAGGCAAGCAAGCGTTAGACGACGTTGAGCCAGAGAAACACCCCTGTTTTCTAGTGGTTAATAGGAGTCCGTGGGTTTTCTTGCCTGGGCTGGCTTTGAACCGTGACCTTTGGAGCTCAGCTTCCTGAGTCGCTAGGATGACGGGTGGGAGCCGCCGGAGCCCCACCGGACGCACTTTTATTTTGAAGGACGGTACTCCCAAGAATTAGGGGAAAGGCTTAGAGGACACAAAGAGAACTTACGCGGACGTGTGTGAGCTAAAGAAATTGCTTGAACGTGTCCGTGAGAGGCACCCACGCCGCGCTCATGCGGGCGAGGCCGGGGGCGTGGGGTGGAGCCCCCGAAGCTAGCCGGGGCGAGCCGGGGGCCGGGGCCGAGCTGCCCGAGGGAGGCAGAGCCCCGAGAGCGGCCCGCGCCACGCGTGGAAGGCAGAGCCTCCCAGCCCCCGCAGTCAGGCAAACCCGGGGGCAGAACTCCCGCGGGCAGGCGGGCGGCGAGGAGGAGGGCGTCCCCCGGCCAGGCGGGGCACAGGAAGGCGGGGGGCCAGCGGCACTTCCCGAGGCCCCGGCAGCCCGCCCGAGGCGGGCACTCGCGGAGTCGCGGGTGGCCGGGGCGGACGTGGACGGTGCCCAGGGTCTGGATTCCCTCGGCCGTCCCCCGTCCACACGTCCTTCCCAAGGGTCCGACGACGGAAGCACATCGTCGAATGGGGCGGAGAAAAACGACCTTGTGAACAGGAAGACAGCCGCGTGACCTCCGCTGAAAGCCAAAGGGAAGCTCTGAACCGTGGCCGGGGGGGGGGGGGGGGGGGTTCATTTAATTATTTTAAATGTCGGCCCGGCAGAGGGAAAAGGCCTTCCCCTGGAAGTCCAAGGCCTGGCACTTCCCTCCTGCCGCTCTACGTCCTGGCGGCGATGAGCCTTGAGACGCCACAGCCCACTCGTTTGTTTCTTCGGAAATTATTTCTTTAACCGCTGGAATGCATGTTTGCAAGAGAGATTATTCTAAGCATGTGCAGGAATAATGACCAACGAAGACAGACACTGTCTTTCTCTGGACGCTTTCAAACATGAACTAGAAAACTCCAGCTAGAACAAAAATTTCCCTATGGGAATCATGAAAGTATAGCAAAACTAGAAGACACTCCTATTGCTAATTTTTGAGTGAAGAAGCATTTCTAAATATGACACAAAAGCCATAAAAACGCATCCGTAGAGAAGGCATAAAATTCTATACAATAAGAACATAGTACAACATAAAGATAAAAACAAAAAATGAACTACAACACAGATCACAGACGAGCAACTTCCCTAGACGCAAAGAGGTTTTAGGGACGCTAAGAGGACTGCGTTCAAGGCTGGTCTGAGTTATGTTTGCCAAGAAAACAAAACAAAACAAAAAAAAAACTATGCCATCAAGAACCAAGGGAAGTTTTATTGTCTATACCTTGTATTACTTGTTTGTATTAATTTAAAATGACTGAGAACAAGGTAGAGAATGCTAGTGGTTTATGATTCATTGATAAGTACATGACAGAACTCTCTAGTTGTATGATTTTAATTCAGTCCCATTAAACCCATCCAGTCATTTACTTACACATCAAGTATTTTTGAGTATCTTTTCTACACAATAGCCCATTAGAAGAAAATTGTGTAAAAGGCTATGCAAGTGCCCTTCGTGCTTCTTTAGCCAATTTCCTTTCCGGAATTCAGTGAGGATCGCGATTTTCGGTATTTAAGAAAACTTAAAAGCTACAGCAGCAGAAGGCAGGGCTGCCAGCCCTCCTTGGCTTCGTCTGGGCTTGGGCCCTGGATGAAGGGCCAGACGGGCTGAGCGGCCCAGGTGGCAAGGCCCGGCCCTGATGCTCGCCCAGCAGAGGCACGGAGGTCCTGGCTGCCGTTGGCAAACACGGGGCAAAGCGGAGCTCCAGGGCTCGTGACCAGCGCTCACCGCCCTTGGCTGACTTGATCTTTCCCACGGTGGCTTTCCTGTCTCAGCACTGTGCACGTCAGACCTCAGGATGGTTTGGGACGGTCCTTCTCTTACTTGTTCAGACTCCTCTACCTCTGTCCCGACTCTCTCATTAAAATTCGGGATGCACCTCAATCTTCCACTTTGATTAACGGAGTGGTTTGTGTCTGTGCCCTGGTTCGGCAGGCATTTAACAGTAATTAAAGATTCTGCTAATATGTTCACAGGGCTCTCTGATAATCAACAGGCCTCACCGGCAAGAAAATAAGAAGGCAGGACCTCTTAAACTTCCATGAGAGAAATGTAGTAGATGAAATGTTTTAAATCAATGTCCAGACACGCTTAACCTCCAAGCAGCTATTTAAAAGGCCAACGTGAGCTCCTTTATTTTATCGTCTGGTAACTATATCAGCCCGAAGCCCACGAGGCAGATTCTGAGTCCTTGATGCTTCCAACAACAACAAGAGTCCCTGAGGTTCCCTTTCCCTCCTCATTAGCCGGCGCTCCTTTGTGGCGTGTGGGATCAACTGGAAATCTATCGCAATAAAGCCGGTGAGGAGGCCATCCTGGCAGGTGAGAAATTAAGACAGGAAGTGGATCCTTGTGGGCTTTAAAATAATGAGGAGAAATGGCAAAACCACCAGCCATGGATAAAGGGCACGCGCAGCCGGAGCGCCTCTGTGGTTCATCACCGGAGCACGTATTATTTCAGTATATATTCTCTTGATTTAGTGCCTGCCGCCTGAGGTCTGTGGAGCCTCGGAAACCAATAAATCATTGCTCTGGATGGCAGCCCGAGCACCTGTGTTTTATCATTCAGCAGGAAGCCTTGTAAATTACCGGGAGAAGCAACGAGTGACCACACAGCCAGGCTGCGAGGAGCCGTCAGAGCCCCGGTCCACTTCATGAAGCCCATCTCATTTTATCTGCAGGTGCATTAAAAGAAAGAGGGGGCTCCAGGAAGGGATGGGCCCCCGACTTTTGATTAGTGCCAAATGAGAAGGGCACGGGGCTGTTGGAGCAGACCCCTAATGGCCTGCAGATGGAACATGCTCACAATGCCGGCCCGTGGGTTACGCTGCAATCCAGCCCCCCGAAGCAACCGCACAATGCCAGGGGTCACGGCAGGCTCAGGACCTTTGCTTTGTGCCGTTGTGCCTGTGAGCTCTGTGTGGGAGAGAAAGCTCACTGGTGAGTTCCCTCTCGGGGTGACGCTTCCCAAAACTTTTTGATTCTAAAGCTTCTTCTCTAACGAACGGTCCAGCTAGGAAAATATGCTAAAGTCAGATGTATTTTTCATACCCAACTTATCCAACATAAAAATAAGCCCAGTCTTTTCTTAAATCCTTGACTCTTTACTCCAACGACTCCTGTCTTCTCTGATGACCTCCGCGTCTGCGGGCCTTCTCGAGAGCCAGAAGTAAAAGGAAGGTTGCGACTGGGGGACCACACTCACACAATTCACTTAATGGAATCATTGCCGTAAGTACACATCGCAGGAGACAGCCTCTAATGGTGCTTTTCTCCAAGCGCTTCTTGATTTACAGTCTCCTGTCTGTCATTAAGGGAAAATCGAGTGCTCCTAACTTGGGTCAAGATGACATTTATCTGTATGGGGCCAAGTTTCTGATTACCCAGCAATCATTTATTGGGACTGAATCCATGCACTGCTATTCTGAGGCCCTACTTCTTCCCATGGAAGGGTTCTGAATACACCTTCCCAGCGTCCAAACGCAAAACCGCAGCCCAAATGCCAGCACGCCAACGTGGGAAGGGGAGGAGCCGTGATTTTCTCTAATTATCTGTGATTGTAACAGCCAGATGGTCAATAATTCAGCAAAACCCACCAGCTCTCTCTTCCCTGTCATTCCTTTGGAAACTCCAAGCTAGACGGGGAGGAAGATAAACATAGATCTTCCCTTTTCATAATCTCTCGCGGCTGCAGACAGCTTATGAAAAGATCCCCTTTGTGCTCTGTGATTGCTCAGCCAGTGCTCAGATTCCCAGAGAGAAGGCTGGCCATACTCTGTGTATCCTCCATGCTCCATCGTCCTCTCTTCGCGTGCCATCTGCTATTTCTGGTTCTGTCATCACTGGGGTGATGGACAGGCACGTGGCCCTTCAGCGGGCCCCTGTGAGCTGTGCCGGCGGCCCTTCCACTACAGCATCCCCTCAGCCCAAAAGCACGTGTCTACAATCAGCAAACGATGCTCCTGCCCTGGCCACGGCTGCAGTGACCGAGCACACCGCCTGCCTTAATCGCACCTCTGTGTTTGCATGTTTACACGGGAGCCCCCCCCCACCCTGCCCGCGTGTGTCAGTCGATGGAGGAACACTCGCCACCAGAGGCTGAATCCACACGTGAGGATTCAAAGTCTCCTTCCTCAGAGGCTGGGAGAAAGTCAGCGTTTCTATTAGCTTACACCTTACAGTGACTGGTAAGGAAGGGAGTCACCGGGCTAGCAGCTCTGATCAGCCCTTGTCTTCGCAGGTCTACGGATCTTCCTTCGGTCTTCGCTATCCAGTCCCTGCAGAAGGTCTGCGGCCTGGGGGTACCCAGAGGCCCCACGTTCAACCGAGTTCTGTGTACCGTGAAGTCCTGACATCGCATGAGGATATTGAATGCTGGGAGACTGCAACCAGCCCCGTGCCCCGTGGCGTCTGGTGACAGAGCAATGTCAGCAGAATCGCCTTCCTACGCTGAAGGTGGTTTGTTTCCTTTCTTTCCTTTTTTCCAGTACTGGGATTTGAACTCAATCCTTCATGCTTGCTGGGCACATGCTTAGCCACTTGAAACATGCCTCGCCTTTTACTGTAATTACTTTTCAGGTAGTCTCCTGTTTTCTTCACTGGGTGGCCCACAGACTGTGACCCACCTCTATCTGCCTACAGGGGGTTACAGATGTTCACAACCACATCTGGTTCATTCTTTGAGACTGGATCTCACTCATTTGTCCCAAACCATGATCCTCCTATCTCCGCTTTCAAAGTAGCTGGGATTACTGACATGTGACCGACCCTATGACCCAGGCCCAAAGCTGATCTCTATAGTACACTCAAATCAAGCATGCCCCCTCCACTTCTTTTTGTATTGATAAGCAAGGGAAATCATGTTAATCAGCACTTCCTTCAACCAGGTAACTTGAATCAACTTTTCATTAAAATCAGCAATGGAAGGTGAATGTTGAAAAACATCAAGACTACAAAGGAAGAAACAAAACTGTGTTATTTTTACAGTTGATGACAATGGATGTAAAAGATCATCAAGAACCTACAGCCAAGCCACTAGAAGTAAGAAATTGAACAAAGTGCCAATGTGAGGTCAACACACAAGAGGTCATCTTTATAGATCCACAGCTATCTACTGGAAATGGTTGTCCAAATCCAATACCACTTACAATGGTGTTGAATGTCATCTTTATGCAACCACAGTGATCTACTGCAAACATTCATCCAAATCCAATACCACTTATAACAGTGTCAAGTGTCATCTTTATACACTCACAATAATCCACTGGAAATGGTCGTCCAAACCCGATACCACTTACAGCAGTGTCAAATGTCACCTCCATACACTCACGGCAATCCACTGCAAACAGTCATCCAAACCCACTACCACTTACAGCAGTGTCAAATGTCATCTTTATTCATTCACAACAATTCACTGGAGATGGTCGTCCAAACCCAATACCCCTCACAGTAGTGTCAAACGTCAAGACAGTGCAGTACTGACATACAACAGACACATGGGCAAAAGGAGCAGCTTGTGTTGAGAGCAGCCCTGTCTACACTCAGCCCATATATTCCAAACAAAAACCCAAGAAGAAGATATCAACAGAGAAAGGAAACAGGATTGAATACTCTCAGTGTATGAGAAAAAGAAATCTTGACAACTTCTTCATCCAATGCACACAAGTAATATAAGGTGAAATGCCTGTGCTTCAACCTATGACAAATGTTGATAAGAAAAAGAATCTAAGAGATGAAGTGTTTTAGGAAAAATAGAACAAACACAATGGGTTGGGGAATCCAAGGTAATCATTCATCCTGTGATAAAATTCTAGACTTCATTGGGCACTATAGATCAGAGATCTGAGCACTTCATGAAATCTTTGTTCAGTCTGTCTTCACAATGACCCTGTGTGGTAGGTGCTATTACCTCCTCTGTACACATGAGGAGATTGGAGCAGGGAGAGCTTTACTGGCTGGCCAAGATACAAAGTATTAGAGAAACATAAAGGGAGGTTACAGGATGTGTACATTCCTGCAAATGCAGAGACAAGACGTGAACACCCAAGACCACGGCTGGAAGTCAGTCCTGCTAAGAAGGCCCCAGGGAGTAAAGCAACAGGCGGAGAGCAGGGAGGAGCAGGGCCAAGCCTGGAGGGGAAGATGTGTACATTGGACAGGAGGCATTCTCGGGAGAGGCTAATCTTTCACTGAATAAAGTGATGGTCTTCTTGGGCACCAAAGACTCTGTCGGTCAGAGTGACATGGTCAGGGACTTCAGTGCAAAACACTTGGGCATCTGTGAGTGCACCTGGCTCTGTGTGCTCTGTCTGTAGCTATCATTGCACCATGTGAAACTATAGGTCATGTGGAACACAAAAGCCCATTTTCCTCATGGCATGGCGTGAGCTTGGACTTGCTGCAGCTTTTAGCATGAGATCAGTTCGTGGAGCAAGAATAGGTAGAGGGACAGGGGAAAAAAAAACTAAACAGGTACACTATAAAATAATCCCAATCAAAGGTAATATCCTGAGTAAAGAAGCCAACACTGAGGATGAGATCTGAGGATCATGCTTCAAGGTCAGCCCGGGCAGGAAACTCCGTGAGACCCTTATCTCCAGTACACTACCAAAAAATAGCTGGAAGTGGAGCTGTGTGGCTCAAGCAAAAAGCAGCTCAGGGTTAGTGCCCAGGCCCTGAGTTCAAGCCCCAGGACCAGCATATACATACACAGACATATGCACACACAGAGCCAGCACTACACAGATCTGCCTTAGGTGCAGAAGCAAAGCAGATGGCCTCCCAACCCTGCTCCGCTCTGTCTCCTCCCTTGCTGGGCGTACACATATCAGGTCTGGCCAGTCTCACTGTAAACCAAATACAGAGAGGATAATGGTGTAGGCAGGAGGAAACAGACTTTTTGACATGGTCAGGCAGCCAGGGGGAAGGTGGAAGTACACGCTTGCGCTCATCTGTGAGGCAGTTCATATAAATAGATGAAAAACTTGGGTAGCAGGTGCGTGTTCCACACAGCCCCCATTGCTGGTGGGCCCGGGATGGCCAGCCTCTCACTCCTGGATGGGTTCTAGAGCCGCTGTGACCCCTTGAGGGGGAGCCCCACTGCTCCGGGTGAAGCTTCCTCCTCCGGGCGGGGAGGGGATCTGGCCTGCCTGCCAGGCTTGGCTGTGCCGTAGGCATAGACTCTGCCTCTTATCTGGAAGTTGTTTCCCATCAGCCCTGCAAGGTGAATGGCCACGGAGGGCCCTTCAAAGCCGTTGGGGCACGACAGGACAGACATGCTGGAGGCCATGGGCCAGCTCTGATACTCCCATGTGGCCGACAGATAACGTGATAATTATCCAGAAGGCACAGAGGCCGGGATGGCAAGCCTTCCTTCTGCTTTTCTAAATTCAGAAGCCCAAATGAGGAGTCAGAGCTTTCCAGCAAAAGCTGCTTTTAAGCACCTGCTACCACCACTCTCTTCCGGGCCAATAGTTAGCAGGAAACCTGAGCGAGGTAGTCAAACCCAAAGGGTCCTAATAGCCGCGCAAGAAGACGGATGAATCTGAATGTCTGCCCCACCACTGTCACGCGGCTGCAGGCTGAGGAAGAGTTCCCAGCTCCGCGGGAAGATGAGAGCACTGGTCAGTCAAGTCCCCAGGTAAATACTTAAATTTTAATACATCAGCTAAAAGCATACAGGCTTAGGAAAAGAGATAAGGAAACATCCGATGGCAGGTACTTTTCTTATCCCATTGGGAAACTCTAGGAATTGTAATGAGGAACTGCATGAAACAAGGTTTCTAATCTTCTGGATTGCAATTCTGTGTGCTTCTTTAGCACACAGACTCACATTTTTAAAAGCTCCGTGATGACTGGGACAATGCCTTCTGCCTTGATCATTGCAAGGATGAAACAGTACTACCTCAATTATCTCCTGCAACACCCCGCCCCCTCCGCCCCCCAGGTACCAGATAAAACCAGGCACCTCTACACTATGAAACAGTCTTCCCCGCAACATGCTAGTACATGCAGTCACAGGGACACTGGAGATGGCCTGGTAATTAAGGGTCTAATTACTATAATTACTGATGGAAGTGCTCATATTCCTCTTTGCTACCTTTTCTAATTATCTTGGCTTAATGAAAATGTGTAATTTTTGCACTGAGCAGGATGCGGCCATCATTTGGCTGAATGCCGGCGATGATGTGCAGTGCATGTCCCTTGAATGAACGTGGGTCAGCGAGGTGGCCCCGTGTTTACAGGAAGAGGAGGTTTCTGGAACACAACGGGCGATTTAAATGCACATCATGAACACACTGCAGATGGTTTCATGGGAAGAAATAGAACCGTGGGAGGCCATTACCCCAGAAGGGCACAGGAGCGGCGTCTCAGACCCTAATGAGGATGACTTGTGAAGGTAATGCGGAGGTTTCACACTGTTTGTCCCTTCTTATTCTAGTCTGTACATCACAGAGGATTCAAATGGCATCATTTTTCCTGGTTTTGTTACACGTCTCCATCACAAGAATGAGGCTTAAAAGACTGGGGTTTTAAACTTAATGAAAACTGCAGGATTTCTGAAAGCCTTCTCTTTCACTCACCCTTGCTCTCTCAGCATATATTTTAAATACTTTGGAAACTTAATTGACTGGATATACTATTTGTGCATTCCGCCAGCAGGCTAGAGAGAAGTTAAACACATAAATGCTGAAGGATGACAAAAACATCATTCGAAAATGGGGCTCATCCCAGTAATCCAACGAATCCCCTTCCATAGGCCCTAGCTTAATCATATCTGCAAAGCCCCCTTTGCCAAGGAGATTTCATCACAGATTCCTGGGATAAACGTGGATATGTCTGAGAAATCATTATTATGACCACCAAAAAGGCATATCTGTCTGTCTACCATCTATCTATCATCTACCTATCTGTATTTAAAGGAAAGGTATTTTGTCTCCAACCACTTTAGCTCACAGTTCTAAAAAGTCCATTGGAGCCCACACTAGTGGCTCACACCCCTAATCTCAGCTACTGAGAAGGTGGAGATCAGGACGATCCCAGTTTGAGGCCAACCCAGGCAGATGTTTACAAATATCCATTCCAACCAACAACAGAGTGTGTTCATCCCAGCTATAACAGTAAACATAGGCAGAGGATAGCAGCACAGGCCAATCTAGAAAAGAGCAAGGCTCTGTATTGAAAATAACCAGAGCTAAAGTGGATGGAGATTGGGCAGCACTCACCTGCAATCCAACTGCATGCCTGTATCCCGAGTGCATACCTGTCTAACCCAGGGACACACCTGCAATCCAAGCGCAAACCTGTCTAACCCAGGGACACACCTGCAATCCAAGCGCAAACCTGTCTAACCCAGGGACACACCTGCAATCCAAGCGCATACCTGTCTAACCCAGGGACACACCTGCAATCCAAGCGCATACCTGTCTAACCCAGGGACACACCTGCAATCCAAGGGCAAACCTGTCTAACCCAGGGACAC
Organism: Perognathus longimembris pacificus; assembly: GCF_023159225.1. Classification (NCBI taxonomy): domain Eukaryota; kingdom Metazoa; phylum Chordata; class Mammalia; order Rodentia; family Heteromyidae; genus Perognathus; species Perognathus longimembris. The sequence goes on from NC_063184.1 coordinate 35,595,156, forward strand.
ACCTGCAATCCAAGCGCATACCTGTCTAACCCAGGGACACACCTGCAATCCAAGCGCATACCTGTCTAACCCAGGGACACACCTGCAATCCAAGCGCATACCTGTCTAACCCAGGGACACACCTGCAATCCAAGCGCATACCTGTCTAACCCAGGGACACACCTGCAATCCAAGGGCAAACCTGTCTAACCCAGGGACACACCTGCAATCCAAGCGCATACCTGTCTAACCCAGGGACACACCTGCAATCCAAGCGCATACCTGTCTAACCCAGGGACACACCTGCAATCCAAGCGCATACCTGTCTAACCCAGGGACACACCTGCAATCCAAGCTCATACCTGTAATGCATGCGCACATCTGCAATCATGAGCACACGCCTGTCATCCAGGTGCACAGTGAGGCCTCGTCTCAGACACAGAGGACTAGGGATACCATTCAGTGGTGGATCACCTCCCCAACGTTTCCTTCTTCCATCCCAAGGTTGGAAAATACAAGTCCATCGAGATTTCAGTGTCTACCTTCACCCCTACCTGCTGAAATCTGGTCTACATCTCCTCCTCTGGGGAGCTTTTCATTGTCTTCAGGTAAGGTGTGAACCCATGTAATCCCAGACTTTCTTCTCATTGACTGAGAGTTAATAATAATTTATGTAAAGGTACAGGCTCCCTGGGGGCCGACACTGCTGTGTAGGTTTGCTTGTTGATGCATCCTATGTACCCTAAAAGGCATGCCTATAAATGTCAGTAATGACATAGGAATGCAGAGAAAAGAGCTCTTGACCACAGAGATAAGAATATTCCCGAAAGATCCATGCCAACCCAGCCCCTGAGTCACGGGTCCCTTCCACCCAATGGCCATACAGAAACTGAAGATGTCTAGGTTGCAGGGTAATTAACAAATATCGACTTATCGTCATCGGTCCAAACGAATCTGAATTAAATGAAGAGAAGGTGGATGGGGCAGTGCACAGGCAGCATCCTGTGTCTAGGTTCATCTGACATGACCCAGTGAGAAGCTCTCTTTAGTTTGCATCACATAATTTAAAAGGCTTAGAAATTTAATTGATCAGCCTGCCTGTAAAGATAGATTTAAAAACACTGCAACCATGAGGATAGGCTTTGTGCTTGTGTCTAAGGTGTGAGCATATGGCATTCTTCCCGTTCTCTAAATGCATCCGTTGAGAACACATTTACCGAATACCTGCTACGTTCCAGCCACCGACTAAGATAAAGCAGTGGTTATAAAGGTAATGATCCTTGCCTGTGCGGAAGTCTAACATTCAAGTGAAATACAGACATTATACACAGTAGGTAGCTAAAATATACATTAGGTAATGTTGTCTTCCGAGGGAAAAATATCAAGCGAGAAAAGGGATATGAGCGATAAAGTCATGAAGATAATAAATTTTGGACTGGATGGCTGGAAAACTCTTTAACCAAGAGGGTGGTTTTTAGTTAGGTAATCGTGCATGCAAATAACTCAAAAGAGAACATTCTGGGCAGAGCAGACAGCATGCCCAAAGGCCCTGAGACAGGAAGTACACCCAAGAAGACTGGTGTGGGGAGGGCTCACGGGGAGGATAAGAGCGGTGGTAATCAACTCGGGAGCCAGAGGCAGGATGTGCCCGCAGAGCATGGCTAACACACTAGCGTTCTTCCGGAGTGACACCGGAAGGAGCTGAAGCACTCTGCACAGGAGTCTGGATGGGAGGGAGAGGCGGACATGGGGGGGGGGGAGGTGCAGGGACGTGATGGTGACAGACTGAAGGCACGAGTCTGACAGAAGGGAAGCAAGAGGGGTAAGGACCGGCCTGGGCTTGTGGCTGGACCACGGGGCCAACGCAGCCACAGGAGCAGAGCTGGAAAAGCCCGGAGAGCAGCACAAGGGACTAGGGGGCAGCGATGGGCATGTGGGCACCCGTCATCTGGGTGTAAATCAGTGCCCAGGGGTTCCCATGGCTTATCAATACACAGTGAGGACCGGGGCGTTTCCAGAGAAAAGCAAGTTCTCCTCTGCAACAAAACGCGTCGCTGTCCCTGAACAATCCGACCCAAGAGAGAAACCTGGAGAATTCGTCCCTACCTACGTACTGTCTGAAAATGCCGTTTTCTTTTTAACTTCACGTTCAAGACGTGGTATTAGAAATCTTGATCCATCATCAAGAATGTTCCTTTCTCTTTTATCTCAAAAGCAAATTTCACTTCAAAAGTACTCTCAAAGACAGTCAGACATTTTCTGCTGAAAACTTCTAGATCTTTAAATTTAAAATCCCTCCTTTAGCTTCTTGCAAAGCAAAATTTTATAGAGAGCTCAGCCAACTTGTGAAATATTTTGGTCTTATGCAAGCTTTCACTGACTCTAGGCAACAGCAGTTTGACAAACAAGTTTAGCATTGAAACCAACAGTTGCAATTCAGTAGAGAGAAGTTCTCTTTTCATTTTAATAACATTTCTGCACAAATTCCCAGGTAATAGGGGCCCTGTTATTCTGGGTGCAGTGCTCATTACTCATGTCTGCTGGGGCATTATTGGGTGTATACTTTGGAATGAAGAGGGCTTTTGCAATGTCTAATATGATGTCCTCTGCAATCTGTCATTAGCCTGTGCAGCACCCTGCCAGTTAATCATCCCATTATGGATTCAGAAAATCTGACAACCCAGAGAGATTGAAATGCAGTGTGCGACAAGATTAGAAATAACTATATGAAAATGAACTGAGGAGAACAAATTCTGTGGATTGGCCCATGAAATAAAGGCTTCAAAAGATGTTTGTTTGGGAGATCTCTCAATACTTGAACCAGAACAGAAAGAAGAGTAATGAGTAAGCAGCAAAAAGAAAAGCTGCTGGCCAAAGGTGAGGACGTTTTGGAAGCTATCTGACATAATTAAAGATCAGATGAATGCGTCCATCCGCCTTCTTCTTGCCTGCTCTCACACCGGAGAGCAGAGGAGGCCGGTGCATTTTGCCAGTCATCCCCAGGTCTTCAAAGCTGCTCATCTCACCGCCGGCTTACACTGTGGCTGGAGATCTTGCTTCTGTGTACTCTGCTGCCATCTCCAGGTAACTGTGAGGATGGAAACGACCCAATCTGGAGTGGGGTGGTTCCAACCTGGAATAAGGCAGGATTTTTCAAAGGTGCTTGCAACAGAAAAGCCTGCATCCGACAAAATAATAATAATAATAATAATAATAACAATACTAACTTAGAAACTAAAAATATTTGAAACTATTCATACACATTATATACCATATACTGGCTATTGATTTAAAAATAAATGTCACACTAAACTGAGAGTTTCATTAGCAAAATGCCAAATTCAGAAGAAGCCCCGTGAAAATAACACTTCTAATTTCCATGCCATTAAAGATAGTAGAAAAATAGTCTGTCATGAATGTCTTATTGCTATAACAACCCAAAGAATTTATGGCGAATTGATTGTCAGTGAACATATTGGATTGCTATAAATTCAAATCCTTTTTGAGGGACTAAGTTCTCCACAAGAGACAGTACATACTGAAATTCCATTTGCTAGTGACCATAAAACAAGATAATAAAAAAAAAGCTGAGGACAGGCAGGGTTTGTGATTTCTCAAGAAAACATCCTAAATCTGGGGGAATGCTGAGACTTTTAAATTTACTCAACTTAGAACTGGCCCCTTGGCTCTCATGTTAAATAAAGGAAAACAGTTTTTACAGCCTTCGGGAAAAGCACAAGGCGCTCTGAGCCACGATCAAGCAGCAAGTACCGGGGAATGCAGGAGCCTGCGTAAGAGGCAGACAGTCCCCAAGGCCACAACAGGAGCCGCCAAGGGCACGAGAAGAAAGAAGGCCTGCTTGCACTCAAGTAGTTGCATCTGATCCAAAATATACAGCACAATAATTGGGGATGCTGGCACGCATCACGCATATACTAAATGTTACTGATAGCTATATGCATAGTACATACCTGCCCATGATAAATCAGCTGACTCATGACTATGCATTTCAGCTTTCAGTGAAAGTCGACAAAATGATACTTCGATCTACTGCAAAAGACATATCCTAAATACATAATAAATCAATTTAAAAAACAATACGTTTTAAGATACATTTTCAGCAAATTCTTCACACATAAAGCCTAAAAAGTCTATGCTCAAATCCAGAATTCATATCATCCCCCCCAACACACTCATACCAGGGCCACCATTTTGTTTACCTATAACCCAGAAAAATGTATGGCTCGACGGACAAGCACCTCGTGCTTATCAAGCGGCATGTTGTGATCATGTCACTAAAAGCTGTGGCTGATGAGGGCTTGGGAATCTCCAGAAGCCATGTTTCCTACTGCCATGATGACTGTCATCATATTTAATCCAAGTGCTACATCTCGAAGGGAATCTGATTTCCCGACAAGAGCGAACCACTGCTACTGTGAAAATAACCTGATGTCATCGAGAGCAGTAAAAGGCGACACTAGCGGTTTCCCAACAATGCCTTGAGAAATGTTTTAAAACATCTGGTATTTGGTGAAACTTAAGAGAGGAATAAGAGTAGCACAATAAACAGAACACAATCAATAGAATCAATTAAAGAACTCTTCATAGAACAGAGGCCGTAACTCGTGAAAAAACTAGGTAGAATTAGCTGAGATGCCGGGGTAGCACAACAAACACCTAATGGCAATACGCACGCTAGACCAACTGGACTTGTTCAGAAAAATTCAGAACATTTTTGAAGAATAAAGATAACCCACTCATAAATCTGAAATTTTACAGGCTTGGTTTATAAACATAAATATGGAAAAAACTGACTTCCTGCGGTCGCCTACCGTACCAGAGCAGGAAGACAAGCAGAGTTTAAGCTTCCTAGCCCTTTCCCTGCCCTCTTCAGCATGGGCCGTGGGTAGGGAAGCGGCTGTCTCCTCACCACATTAGGTAGGACGCAGCCAGCCTCCTGGACGCCCTCTACCCACCGCTCCGCCAGCTGTACCACTCCCGTGAACGGAGCCACGCTGAAGGGCCATTCCTTGTCTTACTCTGCTAATTAGCCCTTACTCCATTGAGCACAAAGCACAAAGACGACGGAGCCTCACATGCTAATATGCCAGCTGTTCCATACTCTACAGAAAGAATATTGATACCTTAATGCTGAGGTATGGGAAATCACACCTGTTAATATACCGGCTTCTCAGCTGAGCCCGCTCACTAACATAAGTGCACAGCTGTCCCTCCCGTGGGATTTGTTTCTATCACACACACACTGAAATGCTCCAGAGCATACATGCCCAATGAATTCATGTGAAGCTTTTCGGGAGTCACAGCATTCTTTCTACAAATTGCCAGCAGTCTTCTGCATACATCCTGGAATTTTCTCAAACATTAATGATGTGAAAATGAAACTCAACCTGGAAAAATAAGTTTTCACTAACTAAACTTCTTTCTGGCTATTGCTTCCTTTCTATCATATCGGTCTACTCTTTAAGTTTCCTCTACTTGCCAGAAGAGTAAATAATGTATCTATAAAGTGCTTACAATATAAAAGTGTTGTATCAATGGTAGTTTTATTGAATGAGATTTTTTCTTCAGATTTCTTAGACTTCAAGAATGTCACCACACGTATAATCATATACTATACTACTATACATATTTAGTCGATCAACAGTATTGCAGAGATTAAACACTTCAACAAAGAACAAAAGTGCCATTGCTCAAGATAAATGTGCTGGCCCAGAGTGGGAAAAACGAAGTCCTTCATCGACCAGAGTGCCACACTCCACGTTCAGGGACCACCTGTGACTCAGACAGCAATAGCATTCCAGCAGTGACACCACAGATGGCCTCTCCAGGCCAATCACCACCTCTTTCCACTACAGCCACCAGACTGGGTCACTTCGCTCCTGCTGAACAGTTGGGGTCCCACAAGAGAAATGTGTGCAGAAAGGAGACAGAAGGAGCAAAGGGTCCTCGTTTTTAGAAATGTATTTTTAAAGTGTTCAGAAATCCATCCTCCTCCCCCTCCTCATCCTGCTCCTTCTCTTCCTCGTAGGTCCTGCAGTCTGCATGCCTCAAGACCATAGCATCAGGCTGCTCCGGCCCACTGGAGCTAAGACCTTCCCTCCATCCCACGTGCTCGGGATACCAGATACGGACCTACAGGACTTCATGGTCACTCAGTTGGGCTTTGGTCTTGCTTTGTTCACATCTTCCCATTCTATGCTGTCATTCCTACATGTGGGAGGAGAATGTTTATGGTGCCGTTGTATGTTAGAAGGATATAATTTTCTTTTAATTTTTTACACAGCATCAACAGTTAATAGTCTGCCTTGAGTCGCAGAGGTGACTTTTATCTCAGCTTTTAATGATGAAACTATTGAGACTTTAGGACCATTGGAGATGGACTAAATGCATTTTAGATTATACAATGAAAATGAGTAATGTTATGGCTTGAATTGGAAATAGGAAAAAATACTGAAAGCTTCAAGAGAGAAAAATATGTTACTTACAATGGAAAACACATCAGAATAAGAGTAGATTTCTCAACAGAAGCCTTAAAAGCAAGGGGGAATTGAAATAGGTATTTCAAGCAATGAAAGTAACAACTCTCAATCCAAATGCTCTACCCAGTGAAGCTATCACTAAGAAGGAAAAAAACAAAAGCATTCCATGATTAAGACCAGTAAACCAGCACTGTTGCAAATACTCAAAAGAATATTGTACACAGAGGAGAAATATAAATATAAACCCCAAAATACTGGCAAACTACCACTAGATGAACAGAAAAACACAGAAAGATTAGGAAGTAGTCCATCACTGAAAAATATAAATAACAGGAATTACTACATATCCTTCAGTTTTAAAAATGTCGTGGACTGAGTTTTCCAGTCAAAAGACAGAATGGCAAGTTGGATCAAGAAGAGGCAAAACCTAATTATTGTCACTGACAAGAAACACATATTAGCCAGGCACTGGAACCTCATGCCGGAAATCCTAGCTATTCTGGAGACTGAGATCTGAGGGTCACAGTTCAAAGCCAGCCCAGGCAGGAAAGGCTGTGAGACTCTTATCTCCAATTAACCATAGAAAGAAGTGGAACTGTGGTTCAAAGTGGTAGAGTGCTAGCCTTGAGCAAAAAGATCTCAGAGAGAGTACCCCGGCCCCGAGTCCAAGCCCACGACTTACAAAAGAAGGGAAAAGAAAGAAAAACAAAAAGAAACACATCTTACTAACAACAAGCACTGGTGAAGGGGAAAGGTTGGCAAAAGGTTGTCCAAGAAAAATGGGCCCTCGAATCAGGCAAGTGGCTATCCTCCTATCTGATAGAGAGGACTTGAAGTCGAATTAGTCAGAAGAGGCAAAGATCATGTCATATGAATGAAAGGATTAATCCATCAGGAGTAGATAATATTTATGCACTAATGACAGTGAACACAATTTTGTTAAACCAACATTGATGAAGTTAAATATATAAATTCCAACACAACAACAGTAAGAATCTTTAATAACCAACCCTAGCAATAGTAAGGTTAATCAGGCAAAAAAGATCAATGAATAAATCTCATATTTAAATGACACCACAGACCAAATGGACTTCAAGAATATTTCATCCAACAGCTACATAGTACACGTTCTTCTCAGCAGCCCACACATTTCTCCAAAATAGATCATATTCTGGGACATAAAACAAGTATAAAAAGCTCAAAATAAATCTATTTATTGTAACAGACTGTAATGGAGTAAAACTGGAATTTAAGAGCAAAAGGTATTATAGAAACTATTCAAATACACAAAGACTGTACAAAATATTGTTGAATGAAGAGTGAATCACGGAAGAAATAAATCAAAACACAACATACAGAACATTTGGGAATTACCACAGGAAGTTCTGAGAGGAGAGTTTAGAGCTAACGAACACCTGTGTCAAACAAACAGATTGATCTTAAACAATACCTTAAGGATGAACCTATAATGACTAGTCTAGAACGGCTATTCATTTCCATTGCCACCAACCATATTCTACTTCTGTCTTCTACCATCATAAGTTAGAAAATGAAGGTCCATCCATGTCAGCTCGTGGCCTCTTGGTTCTCCATATCTATAAGTAAACTATCCTTTATAAACCACTAAGTCTCGCGCGATAGGTTATAGCAAAACAAAACAGACTAAGCTAGAACTATAGCCTAATTCCTATATTTGCATTGTGCCTTGCAGCTCCAGAGAACCATTAGTTTATTCCATCTTATCTGTACAGTCATCCTGGGTCATGTATTATTCTCATTTTTTTTTTTTTTTGGCCAGTCCTGGGCCTTGGACTCAGGGCCTAAGCACTGTCCCTGGCTTCTTCCCGCTCAAGGCTAGCACTCTGCCACTTGAGCCATAGCGCTGCTTCTGGCCTTTTTCTGTATATGTGGTGCTGGGGAATCAAACCTAGGGCCTCGGGTATCCGAGGCAGGCACTCTTGCCACTAGGCTATATCCCCAGCCCTATTATTCTCATTTTTAAAACCAGAAAACCAAAATTCCCAGGTTCCGAGTGCCATGATGGCAGAGACATAACAGACATGTCTCTTGATTTCTTCTGGTCAAACTAAAACAACGCCACTGCTTGTTTAAGTGCTTGGTAACGACTAGGTGGAAGCAGAAGGTAACAGGAACACTCCTGTGCAATACCTCTGCTCTGCCCCCACCCCAGCCACCAGCCCAGCCCAACACTCGCCTGTGGCTGTGATCAGCTGCCCAGACCTCAGTTCTAACCAGTAACAATCCATTCGAGCCCCAAATCATGGCACTTTTTAAATTCCAGTTTCCTTTCCCAGAACCAATCTTTTCCAAGTATGAATGTTTGAAGAATAGCGTGTCCAGGTATGAACTGGCAAGCAGCAAACACCGTTTGGTGGAGCATTTTGAGTGTGTGTGTGTGTGTGTGTGTGTGTGTGTGTGTGTGTGTAGAGAGAGAGAGAACAAGATCTGTATCTTTTCATCCTCATCCATGTCCCACCAATAACAAAAGTGTTTTCAGAAATGTAACTCTACTAAATATATACCCAATTTTTATTACCTTAAACACAGTACACTTCTTTTCTTGAAAGTAGATGAATTCAACCATCTTAATAGCATTCCCCTACAAAAGAAAAATGTTTGGAGTACTTGTGTCTTAATATTAATATATTTGGGGGTGTGTGTGGTGTGTGTGTGTGTGTGTGTGTGTGTATCTGTGTCTGGATTTTTTTTCCCAGTCATGGGCCTTGAACTCAGGACTGAGCACTGTCCCTGGCTTCCTTTTGCTCAAGGCTAGCACTCTGCCACCTGAGCCACAGCACCACCTCTGGCCATTTTCTGTGTATGTGGTCCTGGGGAATCGAACCCAGGGCTTCATGTATAGGAAGCAAGCACTCTTGCCCCTAGGCCATATCCCCAGCCCCTGGATATTGTTTTTAATGTCCCTAGAAAACATAAAACTGTAACTTGGAAATAGCAATTCTTGCATCTTCTGCCCATTAAACCTACCATTGAACCTCGTAATAACAGAAATTGTCACATGTATTCTTTCGTCCTTCTGTAAAGCGATGACCTGGACATAAGCCTCTGGAAACATCTTGCAAACATAGACAATAAGAGGGTGGGTGCAAACAGATCGGTGGGTAGACGGATAAACCAAGGAATAACCGATGTAACATGACTCATCTGCTGGTTTCAGTTCACCATTTAGGTTTAAAATGGCAGGACCTGGGGGGCTCTTCCCCGGATCTTCGGGCTGGCTGGGCAGACTCCCCGCGGTTCCGCCCACTCGGCTCCGCTTGGCTTTGGGACCGGCAGGGCTGACGGCTCTGGGTGGGCCTCACTGGGGTGTCCGGGGGGGCCGGGGGAGCCGGGGGGCCGGGGCGCCGGGGGGGCCGGGGGGCCGGGGGGCCGGGGGGCCGGGGGCCGGGGGGCCGGGGAGCCGGGGGGCTGGGGGGGCCGGGTGCCGGGGGGCCGGGGTGCCGGGGGGCCGGGGGGCCGGGGTGCCGGGGGGCCGGGGGTGCCGGGGGGCCGGGTGCCGGGGGGCCGGGGGTGCGGGGGGGCCGGGGGGCCGGGGCGCCGGGGGGCCGGGGTCCGGGGGTCCGGGGGGGGCCGGGGCGCCGGGGGGCCGGGGGGCCGGGGCGCCGGGGGCCGGGGAGCCGGGGGGGGCCGGGGTCCGGGGTCCGGGGCCGGGGGGGCCGGGGCGCCGGGGGGGCCGGGGTCCGGGGTCCGGGGGGGCCGGGGTCCGGGGCGCCTCGCCCTCCGCGCCCTCCTCTAAGGGCAGGCCGCGGGCGGCGTTCCGAGGGTGCGCGGGCGGCACTGCGACCCGCGGCCTCGGGGTTCGACCGCGCTGCTGCGAGCCGGTCCGGCCCCGACACAGGGCGGGAGACGCCCTTCGCCCTCGGACGGGAGCGGCTTCCCGGGGTTTCTAGCCGGGACCCCTGCACCTCGGGGCGCACGCCCTGCTCTCCCCTTAGCCTCTCCGGCCCCCCTCAGCCAGGGCAACGCCCCCCACCCGGAGCCGGCCCCCCGGACCCCCCCCACCCGGAGCCCGGCCCCCCCCCACCCGGAGCCCGGCCTCCCCCACCCGGAGCCCGGCCTCCCCCACCCGGAGCCCGGCCTCCCCGGCCCCCCCCCCCACCCGGAGCCCGGCCCCCCCACCCGGAGCCCGGCCTCCCCGGCCCCCCCCCCACCCGGAGCCCGGCCCCCCCCACCCGGAGCCCGGCCTCCCCGGCCCCCCCCACCCGGAGCCCGGCCTCCCCACCCTGGAGCCCGGCCTCCCCACCCGGAGCCCGGCCCCCCCCCCACCCGGAGCCCGGCCTCCCCGGCCCCCCCCCACCCGGAGCCCGGCCTCCCCGGCCCCCCCCACCCGGAGCCCGGCCTCCCCACCCTGGAGCCCGGCCTCCCCACCCGGAGCCCGGCCCCCCCCCCACCCGGAGCCCGGCCTCCCCGGCCCCCCCCCACCCGGAGCCCGGCCTCCCCGGCCCCCCCCACCCGGAGCCCGGCCTCCCCACCCTGGAGCCCGGCCTCCCCACCCGGAGCCCGGCCTCCCCACCCGGAGCCCGGCCCCCCCCCCACCCTGGAGCCCGGCCTCCCCGGCCCCCCCCCCACCCGGAGCCCGGCCTCCCCGGCCCCCCCCCCACCCGGAGCCCGGCCTCCCCACCCTGGAGCCCGGCCTCCCCACCCGGAGCCCGGCCCCCCCCCACCCGGAGCCCGGCCTCCCCGGCCCCCCCCCACCCGGAGCCCGGCCTCCCCGGCCCCCCCCACCCGGAGCCCGGCCTCCCCACCCTGGAGCCCGGCCTCCCCACCCGGAGCCCGGCCCCCCCCCCACCCGGAGCCCGGCCTCCCCGGCCCCCCCCCCACCCGGAGCCCCGGCCTCCCCGGCCCCCCCCACCCGGAGCCCGGCCTCCCCACCCTGGAGCCCGGCCTCCCCACCCGGAGCCCGGCCCCCCCCCACCCGGAGCCCGGCCTCCCCGGCCCCCCCCCCACCCGGAGCCCGGCCTCCCCGGCCCCCCCCACCCGGAGCCCGGCCTCCCCACCCTGGAGCCCGGCCTCCCCACCCGGAGCCCGGCCCCCCCCCCACCCGGAGCCCGGCCTCCCCGGCCCCCCCCCACCCGGAGCCCGGCCTCCCCGGCCCCCCCCCACCCGGAGCCCGGCCTCCCCACCCGGAGCCCGGCCTCCCCACCCTGGAGCCGGCCTCCCCACCCGGAGCCCGGCCCCCCCCCACCCGGAGCCCGGCCTCCCCGGCCCCCCCCCACCCGGAGCCCGGCCTCCCCGGCCCCCCCACCCGGAGCCCGGCCTCCCCGGCCCCCCCCACCCGGAGCCCGGCCTCCCCGGCCCCCCCCACCCGGAGCCCGGCCTCCCCGGCCCCCCCTCAGCCAGGGCACTGTCCAGCCCGCGCAGGACCGCCCGTTTAATTGGCAAGTTTAATTATGCAGTGCCATCATCTTCTAAATCACCTCTCCGAGCGGATGGATCAAAAAGAACTATTTTATTAAATGGGACAGAATTCACTTACACTTTGGCTTTCAGAAAATAAGCTCTCTCGCGATTCCTATTCCATTTTGTGCTCTTAGAGCAGAATCAAGAGAACTTAAAATGACTGTATGTCTTTCTTTTCAAACACTTTGCTTAAATGTTCATTTCACATACTCAAAATAACCTGAATGAAGTAACCAGACCATCATGGTGATTCTTCTTGCTGCAGTTAGAGCAAGGCAGAACTTCATCCTCAGGTCTCTTTCCTCACTCTCCATAATGCCTGGGCTCTGCTTCAAAATAAACTATCATGCATTCCAACTTATAATTGAAGGCATTTGTTTAAAAATAGCATTTGTTATTTTATGTGCCTAAACTTGTTGATAGCCACGATATTCTATATCCCTTCTGAAATTCCACTTTGACATTTTCTACTAAAATATCTTTAAATCTTCATATTTGAAAAATATATTCAGGCATCACTTACCTGTAGCTATGTATTCTTATAGCTATTTATGCAGAATAAACAGAACACTCCTATCCTACAAAATACACATTTGAATCCTATAAACATTCTCACTGAGCCAAACATAACTGATTCATTTATTCAGCAAGCAGAAGATACAGATAAAAAATAAAAGTCTTTGTTCCTGTTGCACTTATATTCGAGTGTGCAGTAAAAGTTCAATAAACAAATAAGAAAGTAAGTTGAAGGATACAGGGGAAGGCTGGCACAGTAAGGAAATCACAGAAAAGGAATGAAGGGCTAGGAAGGGAGGATGGAAGAGGCTGCCATTTTTTGTAGTGGTGATGCCTGCTAGGTATCAATTGGGCAATAACGTCTGATAGATTTACTTCTGCCCCGGTAACTGACCTCTGGAGTGTCGTCCTCCATTCTTGTACTAGCGATCTCATTGTTGGAGACTGGATAGTCATCTGGATTTCTAACCCTTGTGCCTGCATTTAATCATCATAAAGGACGTGGTACAAGCACTGCCTTTCTTTTCATCCATGTTTTGAGTTTATTCTGGAGAGCAGCTCAGGGCAGGTTCCTCGGGCGGGCGGGACCTCTTTGCTGAAATATCACTGTTTTCTTTTCTCTTTGAAGACCTATCAGAGCTTTTGTCCTTCGTATTAAGACCTAGAAAACCCGGGGGGGGGGGGTGAGAAAGTAAAACACATAAGAGAAAAATGCAACTTAGACCCATGGCCATAGAAAGAGGCCATCTTTGTTTTCATCAGCATTTAGCCATCTTCACACTTACTTCCACCCTCTCCATTGTCTGCCACATGGTCCTCGGCGCTGAAGTTCCCACCTGTGTTTCTGGACTGCAGCCCCTCTCCTGGGCTTCCCATCTCTTCCTACCCACGGGGATTCAAACTGTAATGTTTTGCCCTTTTCACCTACCTTAAGTTGTATTTCTTCATCTGATTTCCCATTTCTATCCTAAACCCAGAGGCTGTGACCATGGCTTGATTTACAATATTCACAACGGCAAAAAACAACCCTTATGAAAACATAAGGATTTCATCGTAAGACTTTTTCAACATTATTTAAATATGAAAGATTCAGTTAGTATCCGTGAAATAGTAATTATACCTGTTTTCATTTTAACTGAGAGTTCAGGGCTGTAGGTAAGAGTTGTTTTGAGTAGTGGAGAAGATTGTGTGAATAGCTCCAGAAAACCGACATGACTCAAGCCCTATGGTTATGCTTAATCTGACAGCTTTCTCTGCTTCTCCTGTGCTGTACCTGCAGATAAATACTTGAGAAGAAATGTTTACTCTGTCCTTTTGCTGGATCAGAAACACAAAAGTGATCAGCTAGAACAGAGAAAATTAAAAAGTTTAAGGATTAAAGAGTTTGTTAATTTCAGGGAGAATGAATATTATGAATAACTAAAAACTTTTCTTAATGGAAAATGGCTTTCGAGTTAGAGAAGCATTAGAATGGGAAAATTACTATTCCTCCTACTCTACTTTCTCATTGTATGATAAATGATAGTTAGGTTTGCTACACTGGCCAATTTCCATATTTCAAGATAGTATTCTGGTGGTCATTATTATAAAAACTCAGCTATCATTTAAACTTCCCATTAAGTCTCTCTCTCTCTTTCTCCCTCTCTCCTTTTCCCTCTCTCCCTCTCCCTCTCTCTCTCTCATTCTCTCTCTTCCTCCTCATTGTCACTCTTTTCATCAGATATATTCAGCATAGAATTTTTAAACAACCATACTGCAATCTGAAACTTGATTATTTATTATAGTGTTCTTACAAATATATAGACTAGTTGAAAGAAAGAATAAAATATGCTGTGGCCAAACTAGTAGAGAAATACAATCAGCAGTTGCCAAGCAATTCAGTTTGCTCAGTTTTACTTTAGCAGCTCAAAAAAACCAACCATAAAGGAAGATCGGAAAAGTAATGAAATCTAAAGTTTAAAAAACAAAAGAAGAGTAAATGTTGGTAATGTATACACACTAAGATATTTCCCAAGCCATCCATGGAGATTTTCCCTGTGCACACTGGGTTTGATTAGAACCTGTTTAATTTGTAATCTCTAGGAATAAATGACAAATAAGGATAGTAATTTTCACCAAGCCTCTAATTTAACAAAGAAGCCATTATGCTGTGCTACAATTTGCCTCTTCGGAGGTGATATTTTAAAATGACATTGTGTATTGTGTTTAATTTGCCTTCTCAAATTTAATTTGATATTACACTAAAATGCAATATTGCAATGAATTCTCCACAGATCTCAGCTCACACTGAAGCCTCTTTAGATGTCTGGGAAGATCATTCTTTGGCTAGCTTTGTGATGCTTTGGGAACAGTAAGGTAGTGAAGTAGTCACGAGATACTGTTTTCACTTCGGTTTCTGGTAAATATACTGAGTTGGCCGAAATCCAACATGCTTGCTGCCAGGGAAACACTTCATGGGAACAGAGGCATTGTACACTATTGGGTTGTTTGTATTGTTGTTCATCCACCTATTCTACCAGCTTAGAACATGCAAAGCACTGCCTAAACACCGAAGGGGGGTGGGGAGGGAACCACGGCATTGGGCTGCTCTTGTCTTCTTAGAGAAGTTTCAGAGGGAAGTGCAGACCTTGAAGGCAAGTTGGAAAGCAACTCTCATCTTCCTACCTGCTGCCCGCTGATTATGCACTCGCTGTTCTGGGAGAAAGATATGCCTGAAACCTCAGAGTTTCAGGATGGCATTAATAGATTAACTGCCCAAAGTCTAAAGTAATGTTTGTCTGCTGTGCTGATTCTCATATCTCAGAACCTAGAGTCCTTCCTGGATAAAAATCAGGTGCCACCTTTTAATATTACTATAATCATGTGGCCTTACAAAGTTAATGCAATCTCCAAAAGTTTTAAATTCAAAATCAAGATGTCCCTAAACCTCAGGAGAAATCCAGCTCAATTTGTATCATCATTTTTCACATACCACTTTATGCTTGGTCACTCTGGAAATTTCCATCTGAAGCACAGACGAAGTTCTTGTCATTACAAGGTTACTATTGTGTGAACTCAGCGAGTGCATTTCCAACTTTAAAACCTGCATTAAACCAATCACCTCTGCAGTCAGTGATTGCAGTACACCCTCACCCCTGACAAGTTCCAGGTATGCTATTGAAGTTATAATCAGAGAGCATCCAGTTAAGATAATCTTGATACCAAAACCTGACACACATTTTAGCAGAAATAAAAATTCAGAGCGATACTTTATAGATCAAAAGAATCCTAAATGAAATATTAACCAAAGAAATCCAGCAATATGTTAATAAGGGAAACATCAACACCAAATAATTTATTTTCAGAATGTACAGTTGATTTCAAGTTTAAAACACAATCAAGAAAAAATGAACATATTAATAAACAAAAAATAATATTCAATATCCATCCAGACAAAAACCCTAAGCAACCTGGTAATAAAAAGAACTTTCCAAATCTGATAAAGGGCATCAAAGAAAGTTAATGTTATTATTAAACTTAATGGTGAAATACCAAATCCTTTCTCCCTATCACGAGTAGAGCAAGAATAAGAGAATGGTTACTCACTATTTATCTTAACTTACATTGGTGAGGTTCTAACACTGCAATAGGGCTAGAAAAACATATAAGAGGAACTGATATTAGAATGGAAGAAGTCCATTCTAAATATGACATTTTATGCAAATAATCTACAAATACCCAAAATCATTTGCAAACCATTTTATTTAAAATGAAAAAGAAGAAGAGGGTCATCTGATACAAGTTTAACATACAAAAATGTGTTGCATCTTATAAGGTGTTGCACCTGATAAGTACATATTTTAAATGCCATTTGCAAAAGCATCAGAAAGTATGATATGAAAATATCCAGAACAAATAAACAGCCAAGTCTTCTCTCTAAAGAAAAGGAGAGGCTGATGCCAGTGGCTCACACCTGTAATCCTAGCTACTCAGGAGACTGAGATCTGAGAATCACAGTTGATGCCAGCCTAGGCAGAAATGTTCCTATGAGACTTTTTCTTTTTTTTTTTTTTTTTGGTCAGTCGGGGAGCTTGAACTCTGAACCTGAGCGCTGCCCCTGAGCTCTTGAGCTCAAGGCTAGCCCTCTACCACTCTGAGCACAGTTCCACTTCTGGTTTCCTGGTGATTAATTAGAGATAAGAATCTCATGGATTTTTCCTGCCCAGGCTGGTTTTGAACCATGATCCTCAGATCTCAGCCTCCTGAGTAACTGGGATTACAGGCGTGAGCCACCAGTGCCCAGCTCCATGAGACTCATATCCAATTAACCACTCAAAACCAGAAGTGGTGCTGTGGCTCAAAGTGGTAGAGCACTAGCCTTGAGCAAGAGAGCTTAGGGATAAGGCCCATGTCCTAAGTTCAGGCCCTTTGACAGAGAGAGAGAGAGAGACAGAGAGAGAGAGAGAGAGAGAGAGAGAGAGAGAGAGAGAGAGAGATCTGAGGGAGGAAATCAGGAGATTTGACAAAAGACAGAAGGCTAAAGATCACTGGTATTGTGATGAATAAATCCCAGGATGTCAACTGCACTCAGATGAACAGTCCAGACCAGTGTGAGCTCTGGGAGCAGGGTCTGTGCAAGAATTCATCTGTGGATTATCTGACCCACGTGGACAGCTAGGGAGGATGCTAAGGCTTAACTGAGAGAAAGTACATGGAAGACCAAAAGTGAGTGAGTGAGACAAGTACTATAGAAAAATAATATCCACGCGGTTCACGTTAACGTTTCCCTTTACCCATTACTTGCATAGTTATAGTCATGTAATCACCGAATACTTAACTATCTAATTTCATAGTAAACTACCTTGGAAAGGGTTGTACATATGTGCAAGAGAAGTGAAGGAAAGAGCTAACACCTCACCTTGCAGTGGGAAGTTGAGCGATGACTTCTGGGAGAGAACATCAGGAGGCGACACTAAGAAGCATCACGGGGGCCAGGAGAATCTGCAAAAGAATCCAACAAGAGAGGCAAGGGGTCCCCTGTGGTGCAGTGGGGAGGTGGAGGCCTGTCTAGGGGCCGATGCTCTTTTGGTAAACCTCGCAGAATGTGTTGGTTCCTTCAATGATGTGCATGTGCAATTCTGTGCTTGCACGTTCCGTACAAGACTTTAAACAAAGACTTCAAAAATCTTCCCAACGTGGGTGGGAGAGAAGCAGAGTGCACTAAGGAGAGATGAGCAGCGCGAGGAGATAGCGTCAGGAGCACTCGTGCTGGGAGAGGGAGATTGCTTCTGATAATGGTCTAGATGGAATGTTTCATGGTTTTCAATGTTAAACCTTTGCATTTTAAACCCATCATTTTTCAGAGCAAGACAACCTTTCTTTCTGAAACTCCTTTTTGAAATGTAAAATGCTTTAATTTGTGAAGAATCCAGACAGCATTTTATGCTGGCTAGAAAAAGAAATTTCCTTTTCACTCACTATTACTGCTAGTGCTCAATACATTCAGCAGAGAATTTATTACTTACTAAGGCAGATGACATTCCCTGAGAGTTTTCAGGAATTATAAACAATTACAGGAATTACCAAAGCAGCAAAGATGATGGAACCCTCTATTGAGGATGTCAGCGAGATCACAGAGTTTAGAGAGCCAGCATATTTTAACCTTTACTCTAGCTGATAGAAGATGATGCAGTGTTCTATTATCTACACTGACAAGTGATTTATTGGGTTGCTTTCTTTCTTCCCAACTGTCTCAAACCATTGTTTTTTCCCCAATTGCACTGATATTTCATCGTTGTACCTGTAGTTGAGTGGTCATTTAGATACTCACTTTGCCCACTCTCCACCACAAATTGAAGTTTGCTATGTCACAAGACAGACAGTTCTTTTTTAGGCAGATTTTTTTTTTTACTAGCCCAAGGTAACCAAGGCATAAGAAATTCATTCCTACTAACATCTCCCCCAAAAGGCTGCGTTAGGAGAAGCTACTGTGCAAGGAGCCTGATAGTATTGTCAAAAGGAAACATTGTTTGAAAATAGACTTTCCAAACATTAAAGGATGTGGAGCATCCTTCTGCTAGTAGGCTGATGATTCTTCTGCTGTGTTCTAGGCCTGAGATCCCTCTGTACAGGGAAGAAAGACTGGTCCTCCTGTGGTTTGGTCAAAACCCATCAAAGAAAAGGTTTGCTAAGGCTCTCAGATGAGAATATAATACTTGACAGATCCCCTTCTAACGTTCTTGGTGGGTGTTAGAGGGAAGACCCACCCCTGAGGTCAGGGCTACTGAGGTGGGTGCCATTTTCTTTGCAGGCAAGGAGTCCATAGGAGCAGTATCAGAACACTAAGGCCAGTGGGGCTTGCAACACTCGTATCTTCTTGACAAACTGGCCGGATTTCATCATGAATGAGTCATTATTATTATTATTACCTGCACTCTATGAATGTACAAAACTACAGCTCTAAAAGAGTAAAGGCTGACAGTCTAGTGAATTTTCAACTGCCTATTGAACCTGGGTACATACTAAAATTTAGAATTTTATATGCATGAAATGATGAAAAATTTAAATGAAGCATGCACTATCAAAGATAACATCACTGTAGTTCCAGGTTGCTTTCCATTTAACAATTTATAACCCAGCAAGAAGGAACTCTAAAATATTGCTATAAAACCTCACATTAGGGAAAAGAAGTATTGAACACTGTTTATTTGAGTAAATGGTTGAATCTTTGAGTACCTTGGGTTTTACCATATGTTTAAAAAAAAGTGAAAAGACTAGGAGAGTAACTAAAATTCTGAATTTCAAAATTACTAGTTCTTATTTTCAAATTACCACAACATTATAGAACATTAATCTGTGAGTTTATGAATTTAAAGACCTTTCTCTATGCCCATTTTGGCAATTTTGCTATTAATATTAAGCTTTGATTTATACAGATTAAAATCACATTCAAAATTAAACTAAGAAAATTTGTTGATAATCAAATGTATTTCAGAAGAATAAAAGTACTAAATGTAAGAGTAAATTAATAAAATTGTAAAGGCAAATATTGATTTGATCTTGTTTTCAAGAATTTTTTTCTAAGTTTGTGCCAAGACAGTATACATCTCATGATATACTATATCTATATACATATATATAGATATATGTATATATAGATATGTATAGATATATCATTGCATAGAAATTAAAATCAAAATTAGAAAGCAACTTATTTATGCCAAAAGTACATGAAAAGATACCTTCAAAATCAACAGATAATAAACATTTAACACTAGTATGAATAAATTAAGAGACATATTCAGCCACACATATCAATGAGCTGTAAGTAAAAGTAAGAAGGTATTTAGCATATCAATGGGCAACTTTTCAATCTTCTGTAGTAACATTGAAGAGAAGAGATGGCTTCAACAAATGGGCACTCACAGGCCATTGGTGGAGATGTTAAGTGGGCCAGTTTTAGTGAATTGTGGGCATTCCGTTTTCTGGAGTGAATTCTGACACTCTGCAGTGAAACCCTGACACCTGTGTATCCCACTGAATTGCACAGCTCTGTTTTGGAGCTCTGTTCAAGCTACAGGGGACATGTCTTCATCCGAACGAGAGGAAACACCACCGGGGGATTTAACCTCACAAGTGAAATGAGAGACTGCTGTGTTGAGAGCTGATGGCAGGCAGCAAGTTAGAACCAAAGGTGATGGTGGTGCAGACTTGGGAACATAACTAGGGGCTGGGAAGATGGCCTAGTGGTAGAGTGCTAGCCTAGCATGCATGAAGCCCTGGGTTCGATTCCTCTGCACCACATAAGCAGAAAAAGCTGGAACTGGTGCTGTGGCTCAAGTGGCAGAGTGCTAGCCTTGAGCAAAAAGAAGCTCAGGGACAGTGCTCAGGCCCTGAGTCCAAGCCCCAGGACTGGCAAACAAAAAAAAAAAAACAAACAGGAAATATAATTAGTGCTAAACACAAAAAGTCAGCACATTCAAAAGAACCATATACAACCTGCCTCTATTCAAAATATCAGTTAAGTCCACAGATAAAATACTACCACTGAACAGTATATTATTTTCTTATCATAAATACATTACATTATTGTGTGTGTATGGTCTTTTTTTTTTTTTTATCATTTCTGGGTATTGTTTAAAAAGCCAGACCTAGTGTGGAGTCTATTTCTTTTCTATATTTTCTTCTGAAGGTAGAAACGTTCATGTCTGGGTCTTCAATGCATCTAGAATTGATATTCTGTTAATGTTATAATTTGTGTGTTCACCTAGCTTCCAAACTAGCATCTAATGGATATAACCAGTCTAAAGTTAATCCACATCTCTAGCTTCCTTCAGGGGAAAAAAAAATATTCTACATAGCACTAAAAAGCTCTGATTTCTATGAAGCCTGGCGTCTAGGGCTTATGGCTGCTTTAACCTTCCATTTCTCGCTGTTGGAACCACCCACCCCGTAGAAAGGGGAGCGGCAATTACCGTGCGAGCAGCCCCATGATGGCAGGCTCTCTGAACACTTGCGGGGGGGCCCCTTCCATGCCAGCTCTGGCTGAGACAGGCAAGTTGCTTCCTCCCCTTCCTGGGCCAGGGAGAGGGCAGGGGAGACCGGAGACAGTGGGGGAGCAGGGGGCAGAAGGGGGTCGGGGCAGGAGGGCAGGGGGGAGCAGAGGAAGGAGGGGAGGCAGGAGGAGACACTGTGCTGGGGTTCACCCCTGACTATTTACTGCCATGGAAGCCATGTGTGTTTTCAGTGAATTCTGATTCCAGCCTTCATTCCATGACTCACAAGCACCCACGCCCTCCCCTTCTTTCCACACAGCCCTGTGAAGCTCAAGGCCAGTTGCTGCGAGCAGAACACCCCACTTGTATCCGGCAGGACCATGGCTGCAGAGCCCTCTGCTCTCGGGTTTGCTTCCTCACCCTGCCATCCTCATTCAAGACACTGGGTCTTCTCATTTCTCTCGTTCTGTAAAGGACGAACACCATTCTTCCCTAGAAAAGGATCTTTTAAGCTAGTTCACCAAAAGTGAGTATGGATACGATGCTTAATATTTATTTAATGATGTAGAAGATACTCTCGATGATGCTATATAATGCTACACGTGATTCACTGAGAACTGTCATATTAATATCACATCCAATGTGAGATTAGTTCATTCTCAAATCATCTTAAAGATTTTTAAGAGATCAAACAAGAAGAATTTGCTTTCCAAGTTGTTTGTCGGATTTCACTTAATTCATGAATGTTTTTTAATTTACACAAATATACATTTGTATGAATACTTATTCATCGCTCTCAACTCATCTCACGTTTTGGAGGCTTTACTGAACCGTTATGTGTTGTGATCTGAGAATTCAATGAATCTGAGTAGCCCCCGTGCCAAATTTTCCAGGATTCCTCAAACTTGAGGGCATTCCTTCCTGCAATGGTTTGGGCGTGGGGTACATGAACCCCAGAATCCATGCGTTGGAAGTGGATCGCACCGTTAGGTACTAAGAGTGTGGAGGCAATCTGACTGTGGGTTTAGAAGTGGACCCCTTGGGGGTGATCAGGAGTAGATAAAGCCATCGTGGTGGAAGCTCCAGGATGACCACAGAACTCTAGGAAAAGACTGGAATGGACACACATATTGAGACACACATGTGCTCTTTCGCCTACCATGCAGTGCCCAGCACTACCTCCAAACTTTGACAGCAAGAAGGCCACCACCACGGGTCCCCTTGACCGTGGACCCCATTAATCGGAGCTAAGTAAGTCCTTTTTCAAGGGTTTCACCACAGTAATATGAAGGAGATGAGCATCAAGTACACATAAGGCAGCAACGTACCTCCAGGCATTAGCTCCTGCTCTAACCTGTCCAGCCCCGAAGGACAACATCCAACCCTACATATCTCTGAGCCTCTCTGTGTGTTGCCTTTATAGAATCATTCTTTATTCCCCCAAATATGACCACACTTTCTATACATCTACTACTCTTATCTGTTCCATATTACATTATTTCTTCATTGAGGTTTTTAATATTTGTGCAAGCTAAGGAAATGAAAATATCTTTTTGCATTTTTATATTTCATGAAGCACATTGAGACTTTTAGGGAAGTTAATAAATATTGAATTTCAAGATAAGACCGTTGCAATTCAAAATGAGTTTAAATAAATACAAATAATGCTGTTATTTAAAATATAAACTCTTGAAGAGAAGATTTGAAAGCATTAAGTGATGCATAACAAGTGTGAAATCACACAGGATAAACTTCTGAATTCCTGCAAAAAGAATTAGAATAGTTGTTTCCCAGGATTTCAGTCACCTCTGCAAAGCTAATTCTGTTTGTCACCTTTGATTACTGGTCCTGTGCACCTGGCAGCTGGGTGGTCTCCAAATCAGGGCTGGGAATGTGAGCTCACCAAAGAACTGCATGCTTTGGGGGCAGGGCTAGGATGGACACCGAGTATCTCAATCTGCTATAGATGCAGCTAAGCGATCCTAGCTACTTGAACCAGACCTCTGGGCAGCATCTCTCTAGTGCCCTCTACTGACATAGCTTAAAAAGGAAGCCCTCCCCTGGTCCAGGTCCATTATCAACCAGCAGACAGTGAAGGGTAGGCTTGAAAGTGAGCAAGAAACACATATACAGTAAATATCAATGGGCTTGTGTTAACATTAATTTAGGAGAAGGCCTCCAATACTTTAAATGGTAGATGTTACCAACCATGCTATCAAAAGGAGGTAAACTTGGATTTAAAGTGAAGCATATTTCTTTCAAATACCAGAATACCAATAATTTCAATATAAAAATTCCAATATATAATTATATATAACATATATTATAACTATGTATGACACATATAATTATAAAAATAAATTCAATATATAAAATTTTATTGTAGCAGTTTAGCACATTAGGTGATTTCAACATGTTCCCTAATTATGTACATGGACAGCACACTTTACCTTTCCATATCTGCTGGGCTGGGAATGTGGCTTAGTGGTGGAGTGCTTGCCTAGCATGCATGAAGCCCTGGGTTCAATTCCTCAGCACCACATAAACAGAAAAAGCCAGAAGTGGCACTGTGGCTCAAGAGGTAGAGTGCTAGCCTTGAGCAGAAGAAGCTCAACAACAGTGCTCAGGCACTGAGTCCAAGCCCCAGGACTGGCAAAAAAAAAAAAAAGATTCCTTTAGTCGTATCACTCCAGTTTCCATTTTTAACAATTTCTATGGGCATCTGTGGCTCACTCCTGTGGTCCTAGCTGCTTAGGAAGCTGAGATCTGGGGGTCATCGCTCAAAGCCAGCCCAGGCAGGAAAGGACATGAGACTCCCATCTTCAATTAACCACCAAAAAGCCATAAATGGTGTTGTGGCTCAAAGGGGTAGAGCACTAGCATTGAGTTCAACAGCTCAGGGGACAGCACCCAGGCCCTGAACTCAAGCTCAAGGACTGACACACACACACACACACACACACACACACACACACAGAGTCAACGCTGTGGGCTACTTATTGGAGGGAGAAAGACAGCTTGGGAGTTCAGTGGCATTTAATGGTCTGTGTATTACAATACAATGAACCCCTGACTCGTCATCTCTAAGATCATGTTAACAGAATGACAATGTGTTCCCTACTATTATTATACTAGGTTTTACCATTGACTTAAGAACTTTTTCATGCTATACTTGGTAGACAGTGCTCCTGTACACTAGACAGCACGCCACAGTGACTTACGCGGTAAACAGCGCTCCTGTGTGCTAGGCAGCACACCGCAAGGGCTCGTAACGTGGTGTGAGAGCTACGCTGGGAAGAGTGAGTCCCGTTGCGTGGTTCTGGGTATGACCAGCCCCTCCCTCTCTGAGTTTTGCACGTATCTATAGGGAAACAGCGCTGTCTCATAGGGGTTCTGCATGTTGAATGATCTTAGGTAAGTACTTAGCACGCTGCCAGGAGCATAACAAGTGCTCAATAAAAATTCACTATTGTTTTTCCTACTACTTGCTTGTGAATAGCTGTCAAACACTTGATTGATTATGGTGACTGACTATGCCAACAACAAACTACTAATTTCTCCGGCACTCCCTAACCACCACAGTGAGAGCAAGGAGGTGATAAGCTAAGGTGAACTCTTTCTCCCTTTAGAATTCTGGGACCACATCATTTGTCTTTTCAAAATGGTATCAAACATATTTTTGTACCTACCCTATCACCTTATAAGATGATTATGACTGATTTATCAATCACATGCAAAGTTCTCATCTACCAACATGAAACAAGTTACATATGTTTATGTCTTCCTCTAATGTGCAAAAAGGATCTGTAGAGCTGGAGGCACTGCAGTAAAATCCCTTAGCCTTCTGATTTGGTTAAGTCTCAGGTTTCAGTCAGGCGTGGGAACAGCAAAGCAGCCCTTCATACAAAGTCACTTCAAGGAACAGCCCTGTGCTGAAAACGTGCAGTGGAGCAGATGGAGGGAAGAACTTTTTTTTCCCCTGCCAGCCTTAATAATTCATGTACCAATAGTTCAATTCACAATCATTTAAAAAGGGGAATATTTGTAGATTTAAATATTAAGGAAGAAACAGGCTATTAAGAGTTAAACCCTACTTGTATTTTCCTATGTTTAAAATAATAATTCCAAGAATGCTATAATGATGCCTTGACTTAGGAGAGAGCATTGTGCAAGTTAATATGAGAAACGAACCTTTCATGTGAGATGATGCAGTGTCACAACTCATTTGCATCCCACTTAAAGTGTAATTAAGTTTCCCTGACAGCATGGCTTATGGCTGGAAGAACAGACCTGGATGCTAAATTAATCCAGAGTCCCTTAGTTAATAACACTCAGCAAAGAAAACTTTACACTCTTTCAGTTAAAGTTTCCGAAGTCCCACTTACAGAACCAGACGAGGACACCCTCCGAAGAAAACCGCGGTATGGAACAGAGGCAGCATTAAGACACCTGAGAGCTGGACTCTGATGAGTCAAAACATAAGAAAATGGCATTTCCTCTCCATTTATAAAGGCTGATAGTCGGGCTGGGGATATAGCCTAGTGGCAAGAGTGCCTGCCTCAGATACACGAGGCCCTAGGTTCGATTCCCCAGCACCACATATACAGAAAACGGCCAGAAGCTGCGCTGTGGCTCAAGTGGCAGAGTGCTAGCCTTGAGCGGGAAGAAGCCAGGGACAGTGCTCAGGCCCTGAGTCCAAGGCCCAGGACTGGCCAAAAAAAAAAATAAAAAAAAATAAAAAAAAAAAAAAGGCTGATAGTCTGGAAGGAGTGATTTCACATTTAAATTTCATTGTTTCATGTTTTTTTTTAACTATGGTATGTTTTCAAACTTAAATCTGAAGTGTTGGTAGTTTTATGGCCTATAGAAGAACTAGCTTTCATGGTACGTGCGCATAAATAACGTGTTTTGCATTCATCCTCTCAGAACCAGAACACGATATGTTTTCGTGTTCCGCTGTCATTTAATAAAGTTGTGTGGGGCCGAGCATGGTGGAGGCACACCCACAACCCCAGCGACTTGGGGGGCAGGGACCAGGGTGATTGCTGTCTGGAGCCAACCCAGGCTAGGTTAGTGAAACCCAACCGCGACAAATTGGATATGGTAGTTCACACTTGTAATACCAGTGATGCAGGATGCATAAACAGGAGAACACTGAGACAAAATATGAGATCCTCTCTGAAAAATACCTACAGGCAAAAAAGAGCTGGGATTATGTCTCAAGTAACAGAGCACCTTGTAAGCACCAGCCCCGAGTTCAAAACCCCAAACCACAAGATTAACTTAGCTCATTAATTAGTTTGTGCGTGTGTTTGGTGCTGCCATTGTCTATGTTTTCTTGAGGAAGGTGGCTTTGTTACAGCACCCACACTGGTTACGCCACTGCTGAAAGAGTACAACTGTGTGCCTACCTTTTGACTATGCAAGGATTTAACTTATATTCACCTAAGCTGCCTTTACAGGCACAGACACGAGAACAGCAAACCTCTCACGACCAGACGGGGTCCCCCCTCTCCGCCAGGCGACAGGAACCTTTGTGCAGAGCCTCGTGTGGTTATTGTCTGGGCTGTGTTCCTGTCATCCCGATGTGGATCCCAAGACCAGCGAGCACCACCACGCCATCTGTCACGCCACCTGTAACCAGAAGACGGCTGGGTGGAGCACAGAGGTCGCCGTGGACAGAGGCCTTCCTAGGAGGGCAATGTCCTGGTGGCCGTCTGGATCTAACACACCAGCAAGCCCTGCGCCCTCACTGTGCCCGGCCCAGCCACACCTGGTGCACCCACTCCAGTCCCTTAGAGCAACACTGCCCAGTAATTATCCTGGCCGGTCACCTGCAGGCTCTGCCTGCCAAGGAAGCCGTCCCACGTAGGACCTAGGGACCTCACACCATCACGTCAAGTTGCATCTGCATAGACCCAGCTGACTCTAGGGCAAATTCGGGGCGCCCACTCTCCCGGGTCTGGTCTTGGCACTGCAGGATCGATCGCTGGCACTCCACAGAATGCTCGTTCTGATAGAAAGGTTAACTGGCATATGTGAGTCCACATTTTGAAAAACCAAAACAATCTACAGTCAGTTCCCTTTGGTTTATACTGACCATAAAGTTACATACACAGAAAACCTTTTAGAATTGTTTGATAAAAAAAACTCACTTATTTGTGAAGAGATAGACCCATCCTCATCTCCAGCAACAGGATGAAATGAAAGGTCTTTCTTGGATATTAAAAATACTTAAAAAGTGTTAGAGCTCTTACATCTCTCTCACAACCAGTCGTTAAAAGACAAAAGTAAATGTACAGTAAAATTACCATTGCATATGCAGAAACCTATCCTTTATCTTCAGTTTCTTCATGTGGTATTGAATGAAGGGCTTCAAAGTTATTGCAATGTGAATTGCCTATGAATTTATTTTGTTACTCTCAAGTGGAGAATATTCTCAAGTATTCCAACATTCCATTCCTCTGGCTCCAAGTAAGGTGCTTCTCAACTGTGTGCTCCACTCCTTTCAAAGAGGGGAGAAATAATAAAAACTACAATTTACATGAGCAGATTAGATGTGGCGAAGCAAACCGAACCGTGGTTTAAGTTTAGACGTCATACAACTGCTTTGTAAGGCAAGAGTAGTTTTCAAGAGGTCACAATGGTACTGCGAGCCTGGGCTATTATGTTCCTTCTGCCTATGAAACCACCTGCAATGCTTTGCTTGCTCCTCAGTCGCAACTTGGCTGTGGTTCATTCTTCAGGTGACCCCTGGCAGTCTGAGGTTCTGAAGACTGCGCGAGGGAGTAACCCCTATGTGCCTATCCTTGCTGGGGTTGATGATTTTATTTCTTTTCATCCTTTCAGAAGAAATCCACACTTACTATGCTGTTTTTGTAAGTTGTTAAAGTGGCAGCCAATGATCAAGAACACCATCCAGTATTCAGGCAGAAAAAATAACTTTATTTTGGTGACCTGCTGGCCTGAAGGCCAGGTCCAAGGTCGCCTGGGTCAGACAGGACAGTCACCCCTAGGAGATGCATCGTCTAGGGCAGGGGCAGGGACGTGTGGCCAGGTGGATTAGGATGTGACCTCAGAGAAGCGGGAGGTAACTGCCTCCAGTGTGCCGGTTATCTAGGTAACGCAGGTACTGGGCAAAGACTGAAACAGGTGGGGGGCATCTGCATGGAGCCCTCCTGGGGTGGACCTTACAAATGTCTTCACTTTTATTGCAGTATTACAAATCTTTTGGTAATTTTTGCTGGTATCAAATTTTACCTCTTTGAAGGTGTTCATGTTCCTATTAATCATACTTAAGAGTAAGCCATAAAGGGGGCATGACTTAGGTGCCATCTTGAATACTGGACTCCTTCGTTATTCGGATTCCCTACCAGGTTTCATCACTTGTTCCCAGCGTGGATCTCATCAGATGGAATGAAGAAATGCCATCTCAGCTGAATGCAGCCAGAATCACTGACAATACCATCCCAAAGTTACCCATTTGGAAAACGGTTGCGATCAAGAGTCAAATTACCTTTTCTGCTCTTCTAACTCTACTCCCTCAGAGATCAAGACAATTTAATTTTAAAAACTGATCGGGGAACTTCTGTCACAATGTTGTCCACAAGACAATTTAAAATTTACAACTTCTCTGCAAGCTCCTCTGCAAGCTAAAAACTGTCTCTAGTAAATACAATCACTGAAAATAAAATTAAAAAAATAAATTTTATTTACAAAATATAAATTTATAAATAAATTTATTTACAAAATTAAAATACTATTTTGTATCTGTAGAATGATACATATCAGAATTTTATCCAGCGAGGTTCTTAAGTTTGTTCTAGATTATCTCCAAAACAGCTCCAAAAGTGATCTTCATTTTAGAACCTTTCTTAAGAAAGCGAACTTAAAAGAGTCTCACTAGAACTCACTGGCACAGGCAAGAACTTCCTGAGAAGAATTCTAGGGCCTAGCAAATAGAAGAAAAACTGGCAAATGGGACTATATCAGACTGAAAAGTTTCTGCACAGGAAAAGATATGGTTTCTATGCTCAAAAGAAAGCCTACAAAATGAAAGATCCCTGTCTGACAAGGATTTAAAAACCAGAATATACAGGAGCTTAAAAAACTAAAGGTACAAAGAGTCAATCACTCAATTAATAAATGGACAAAGGAGCTAAAAAGACACTTCCCAGAGAAACGCATGGCCAACAAATACATCAAGAAATGCCCAGCATCAACTGTCACCAAAGGAGGCAAGTGAAAACAAAGTTGAGAGTCCACCTGACTCCAGACAGTGGCCATTTCATCAAGACGGCCTCCAGTTCAACTTGTGGAGTTACTTCATCAGCACTGTGATAGATGTCACGGATCACCCGGTTACTGCCAAGCACCTGCAAGTCCGGAGGGGGCCCGCGTAGTGAAGGACAACGTGTGCTGTCTGCGGCAAACACTTCCCCATTCCACAGAATGGCTTGTTTCATTTCTTTTATTGTTTTTGCACTAAAACATAGAAGCTGGAATATTTCTCTGTCCAGCTTCTGGGGCACCCTACTCTTGATTTTCTCTCCACACCTGGCTACCTTTTTCTGTTTCACTGGCTCCTTGATTAAAATGGCCCTTACCGCCCACCCCCTCCTGATTCTACCCAGCCCCGTGGCTTTGGGCAGCATCACATTAAAAAAATAAAAATTTAAAAAGAATTAAAAAAGTAGAAGCAGAGATCTCTAAAGTAAAAAAGAAAGAATATGTTCTAACAACTGGGGAAATTTTATTTTTAAGGAGCGCACTAAATACTAACTACATTACACATCTACCAAAGAAGGAAACCTTTTGCTACAGTGAGAGTGGCACAAGATCTAGCACGACTTACTATTCTATTCGCCTTCATATTCTTTGTCCCCCTCACTGAGCCAGGTCCCTTAGCAAACGCTGACGAGCAAATGAATGAGTGAATTCCTCTCAATAACAAATTGGGATTTGACTCTAGTAGTATATCGCTTAAGGTAGGAATTTGCTTCACACTTACAGGCTCACATCTTTTCTACAGTAAGACTAAACAGTGACGCACGTTTCAGTGTTAGGTTAGATAGTACAGTTCTGCGAGGTGAAGGCATTTTAAGAATTCAGTGAGTCACCTGATTGCCACTTATGTTGTTTCTGCTCCCTCCACACTGAGCACAGGATTTGAGTGTAGTTGATATCCACAGTTTGCCCACAGTCCTTTGTTTTCTCCTCCCTTTCACAAAGTAGAAATCCAAATGGTAAAAGTCAATAGCACTGTAAAAATAATAGTACCAAGTGTGTTTCAATGGCAGTGTGAGTGCCCTTGATTGAGGACAGTGGCTCTCTGAATAAGTATAATCAGGGTCCAATAACTGTAGAAGAAAAGGCCAGGGAAATGTCCAGTGTTGGTCTAAAGCTTGGCGGCAGACCACTATGCAGGCAGGATGCCACCCTCAGCTCTTCTCTGTGGTCCCAACCCACCCAGCTCCTGTATGCAGAGGCTGCGATGGATTTCCTGCTGGCATAGATGTCTCACAAACAAGGCTAATCCTTTATTTGAGGCATAGTCACTTGAATTCCTCTCTGAATTCTTCACTGTCAGGCTTTGCAGTTTTATTTATTCTTGGTGGAACGCACTTACTATTGTAGTTGTGACACTTTTCACTCTAAGCTCCTCTTTTCAGGGCCTTAGAGGGAAAAAAAAAGGTCTTTAGCTAGAAATTTCTCTTGCTTGTTGACAGTTCGGAAATGACTTACTTTAGAAAAGAACAGAGGTGAGAGGAGTAGAAAGAAAGATCATTTATATTGCCACCTTCAAGAAACTTGATCACAGGTTTATCACAGGTTTGATGTTAAATGAAATGTGTTAGCTTCTTAAGTTTTAATTTCGGGAATCAACTTCTATCTTTACTTAAGAAATAGCACTAAAATAATAGTCTCAAGGGCAGAATAGACTAAATAGACTAAAAATGTTCTTACGACTGAAGGAAATTAAATTTCTTCTTTTAATACACTGCAATGTATTATTGCAATGCCAGACAACAAACATATGCTTTATTCTATTTTTACAAATACCTGTATTTTATTCCTAAACAAGTCCTATCTATCTATATGCTGACATTTACTCATCCTTCCAGATGTTTTCAACATTGGCTTCCTTGGAAGGGTTCAAAATAATAAAGTAGTCACTTTTTAAACCCTCTAATTTAACATGCTAACATTTTAATCCATGGCTTTCCACATCTTTTCTGCATGAAAATTATTGCATACACACTTAGGACTAAATTATACAATGGCTACTGAAACAGGTATTCAAGAGCAGTTCAAAATGCATCAAATGCACTCTGAGGCTGATTTTACAACACAGAAATGAAATATTTTAACAAGTTCTTTAGAGAACAGCAAGCCTCAGAGCAATCTATTGCTCTTGTCATCCCTTTTCCTAGCAAATGAAATTCTTCAAGATAAATGGTTGCCAATTCTGAGCACACCTAGGAAGAGAAAGAGAATAGTGAATGGATTTGTCTGTTCCAAACTTCTAAGGGTGGTCTCCAGTATCACCTATTAAGTTACAGTAGGCTGTCCAAAGGCTGACAGTAGACAAAACTAAGACCTTAAAGAAAACTTAGGGTTTGTGCATATTAGACCTCCTATACTCATTTCTAACTCCTTATCCTAAACGTGGAAATTCTACAGTGAATAAAACCCATGGAAACAGTAAATGGACAGTCAGATAATTCTTCAAAGACAAGTTTATATACAGAAACAAAAATAAAAGGACTACATAAAAATATAAAGTTATATGTTGCATATGTAATGCTTCTGCCTTAGATTTATGGTTACAAATATAAAATTAACATATTATTTTTCCTAAGTAATTTTGACTCGGGATATAATGAAGATAAGCCATTATGAAATTTGACTTTATCATTCTCTCATTCGGGTAGGACCAATACATAAAATGTAAGGTGAGCTGGGATACAAGTGGGTCCCACTTGGACCCTGACTACGAGAAGATGGAAAACTGGAGAATCATGGTTTGAAGCCAGCAAAGACGGAAAAGTCCATGAGATTCTGTCTCCAGTTAACCATCAAAAAGTCAAGCTCAAGGAATGGCTCAAATGATAGAGCACCAATACTGAGCAAACAAGATGAGTGGGTGCAAGTCCCTTGAGTTAACATCCCAGTACTAGAGAAAAAGTAAGCTGAACATCAGTATTCTTTGTCTGTAAATTTCTGAAGAAGCCTAGACAGAGCCTAACCTGACATTTAAGTAATGTTCTGAAGCCAATCTCAGATGAGATGAACTTGTCCTAGCTACTGCTCCAAAGAAACAAGCAGGCACATAGGAAAGTAAAGAAGAAGAGATTATTTTCTTTCCTCTATATTATGAATGCCACATTGAAATCTCTTTTCTAAGTGTCAGAGAAAACACTAGTGACTAACTTCCTAATATCAAAAACTACCGTGCTCATTTGGAAAATCTGTTGTCAACTGATCATGAAATCTTCAATGTATGCAGTTTTACATTTAGTTAAAAATTATTTTATGGGGCTGGGGATATGGCCTAGTGGCAAGAGTGCTTGCCTCATATACATGAGGCCCTGGGTTCAATTCCCCAGCACCACATATATAGAAAACGGCCAGAAGGGGCGCTGTGGTTCAAGTGGCAGAGTGCTAGCCTTGAGCAAAAAGAAGCCAGACAGTGCTCAGGCCCTGAGTCCAAGGCCCAGGACTGGCCAAAAAAAAAAAAAAAAAAATTATTTTACTTTATGTGAAGCATGGTAGAAACTTCAGCAGGTATATTACTCAGAATATAAATCTTAGCGTGTGTGTGTGTGTGTGTGTGTGTGTGTGTGTGTGTTTAAAAAAGCATAATATAAAATGCTCAGCTAGATGTTAGCCACAGTTCAAAATAACATATGCTGAACCATTTAGAATTCACAAATAAATAAAAATAGTAAGGTCAACAATGGTCTTTCTTCCTCACTGTGACTAAGCCTTTGAAATAAGCTTGGGAAATGTATGCAGGTGTTTTTTTTTTTTTTTTTGATTAATTTGATAGAGGTACATCCATGGAACCAATTTACAAGTGATTTGCAGGCAGGCTGGCATTACTGAAATAAACGGTGCTATTACTATGATTTATGCTGCTATTCCTAACACAAATGATAAAGTGAAATTTACAGTCCTTAATTACCACTATGAAAAACTGGGAGAGAGAGAAAAGAGCAGAGATTGGCAATTTGCAAACTTGCCACTAAGGCAAGATGCAAAAATCCATTTTTTTTATTTTTGAGAAAACATTTTGTATAAGTGGGGCTTTCCATATTGTTATCAATTCAGTGAGAGAGGGGAGTCCAAAACCACAAAGGACCAGAATTTAACCTTGAGACCCCAGAAAACAAAGCTCAAGAAAGTGGCAAAAGAAAATGTAGCCTGTGGTTATAAAAAGCAGGGCGGTGGTGAAGTACAGCATTCCTCATTATTTTGGGCCATAAACAAGACAGTTTGCTCTTCAAATCCCTTCTTTCTTAAAATATTTTTAGATGTGTTATAAAATGGAGGAAACGAGTTACAGGAATCTTACCGGCACTCTTGTAAGTAGATATTTTCTCTGGCCCTCTCATATACTACCTCATGAGGGTAAAAGGCAACGAGAGAGAAAGGAAAATGGAGCTGGGGTTGCACTGTGGCCTTCCGGAGCATGCCCTCAGTGACCTGGCTTCCTCCACTAGGCCCAGCTCTTAATGGCCCAACTACTTTCCAACAGTGCTGTGTGAGGGAGACCAAGCATTTAATGTGTGGGCATTTGGAGATACTTCCAAGCCGCACAGTGCTATTTAATTGAGCTGTGCTTTATTCCCAACACCTATCCCCTGTACACCTTCTCTACATCGGCGAATGCTTACAGTCTTAGTGTCAGCCTATAACAATTCCACAAAGTGTACAATCACACTGCTTTGCAGATTGCTTCATAGCGAAACTCCAAATGTTGTAAATCACAAAAAGTGATACAACAGGCAAGATAGATGGAAGAATCAAAGACAGCAAAAGTCTGGTCTGCCTGATTTAAAAACAAATAGTGCAATTTTAGGGAAGTGCCTAATTAGTGTTTTTTGTTGTATTGGGTATTTTTTGCATATAAAGTTCATATACAGAAAGTTTTGTAAAATAGGAAATGCACTTAAGAATTTTCATGCCACAGAACATTTGAATGCTAGGTTTTTAATGTGCTACTTGCCAACACATACTCATTTTATTCTATTCTATAAATTTTTTGTTGTCATTGATATTTCTCAACTCTATAAAGCCTAAAATTTCCTACTTAGATATATTATTTTGACAGCTGAAATTTTAGCAAAGGTGTCCGTTTCTCTGAAATTTGCAACTTGCCTTTGATCATGTTGATATTAGAAAGGAGATAATTTGTTTATAAAGAAAGAAAAAAGTAATTCAACATAATATATTAAAAATTATTCCAATTTTTTTCTAAGCAAAAGTGCCTTAGAGACAGACATAATTTGAGAATGTTTAGAAGCAGAAGAATAGTCATGTTACTGAATACGTGAATTTCTAACCCTTTGTGCTTGTAAATCTTTTTTGACGGGATCATTTTCTAAATCGTTGTTTTGAACCTATAGCATTCATTGCTCGGAGTAATTGGGTGGGGGGACTCAATTTTACTTTTTTTCTGTCAATCAGAATCATTCTGGCTAATTTTCTTTACATAAGGAGGCATGAATAATTGAGAAGGCATGCGTGTATCTAACACTAGGGAAGCAAGGAGTATTATGTTATCAAGAGAAAGAAAGGGTTCTATTGAATTGACTTCAATTCTTTTCTCTGAGATGTGTTTCTCTTAAGACATTGCCTTAAGAGCCATTTGAAATAAAGACTAACTTTGGAAATAAAACACTTGCCAATGTAGTTAGGGGAGATGGGTAGAAAAATGTTTTAAATAAGACTTCAATGTTCTCAAATTATTTTCCTTGTGCATACTCCAGAGTCATTTTTCTAAAGCATAGACCTCACCAGTGATTTCCCTGCTCCCCACCTCATTGCGTGTGTCCTTAGTGTAAGCTCTGGGGGCCGGCCAGCACCACTTCTCCCAGACCCCAGCCGGGGCAGCGGGGTGTGGGGTGTACCCATCTGTACCCCCTGTCCTCAGCTCCCACATGGCTCTGCCTTGAGCTCACGCTGCTTCCTCCTTTCACAACAAGCCTGCGTCATTCCCTGTACATCCTTCATCTATCACTGATCCGTCCTACCCATCTTCTCTCTCTGCTGGTACTTCCAACCCCCATTCTCAGAACTAGAGGCTCCCTGTAGGGTGCGCAGGCTGCTACAGGTACTTGTCACAGCTCTGAGATTCACCAGGCATGTTAGAGCAAGTCTTGGACTTGTAGTTCCAATGTGCAGCACAGAAGAGATAGTATTGTGCAGGAAATGATCAGCACTCATCCAGCATTTCTTGTACATCCCAGCAAGAACAGCATGGCCACCTATTTCCAGAGGGTTCACAGAAGTCCTGTCTTCAGTTCCACAGCAGTGCACACCTGCACCCTCTCCACTGTTCTTAGACAGGTCTCACTCTGTAGACCTTCCTTAAGATCTTCCTGGGTTCGCTTCCCCAGTACTGAGACTGCACTCTTGAGCCCCCATGCTCACTTTGTGTTTTGATACAGGGTTTCACTACAGTTTTGCCCAAGCCCTTGAACCACAATCCTCCTGTCTTCTCCAAGGAGCAGGGATGGTGAGCCACCACGCCCACCACGCTCAGCCCCCTCAAGCAATACTTTGTTAAACTGTGGGGTTTTGTTTTTTTCAAATTAAAAAAAGAAAACTTTTAGAGCAAGGATGCCTTTTTTTTTTTTTAGTTTTCTCTGCAGGACCAAATGAGAAACTTCACACATAGTATATATGCAGTAATTATCCGTTGGGTGAATGAAAATCAACTCATGTCATTAAACATTGTAGTGTGGCATAACGTACCCGCAGCAAAAAATCAACTCGAGGTATTTTTTTTGCACATATATTTCTAGGGGCAGAAAAATTTATGATGCAACTGATGGAATTTTTTATAATGTAGTAGCACACCTTGTCCTGTCAAGTTTATGACGCCATTGATGGAATTTCTTATGATGTAGTAGCACAACCTTGGCATGTCAAGACCAGGAAAGCAAGGGCTCACTCACGGCACTGCAAGCTTGTCTCCTGGCATTCACCCTTCTGCTTTGTTCTGATACTTGGAATATGGAATTACTACCACATGTGTCAGCAGTGCTCTCAGCTTGAAACCTGGGG
Organism: Perognathus longimembris pacificus; assembly: GCF_023159225.1. Lineage (NCBI taxonomy): Eukaryota > Metazoa > Chordata > Mammalia > Rodentia > Heteromyidae > Perognathus > Perognathus longimembris. The sequence continues at coordinate 35,631,358 of NC_063184.1, forward strand.
CTTATGATTTATGGAGGGCCTTCCTTCCTGCCTTCCTGCCTTCCTTCCTTCCTCTCCCCCCACAACTAGAGAGAGGTACTATTTTGCCAAATTTGCTATGACTCCTGAAAGACAAACTCAATTTCTCTAAACTGGGAGAAATAACCTTCTAAAAGTCAATGTATCTATTTATTTCCTGTGGGGGCTGAACTCAGTGTCTCATGCATTCCTCTCAGGGCTGGCATTCTACCACTTGGGCCCGCACTCCCATTTCCAGCTTTTTTTGTTGAAGCAGTCTGGTTAACTAAAGATCAAAGTCGCTTCGGTTTATGGCCCAGGTTGGCTCCAAACCCTGATTCTCAGATCCCAGTCTCCTGAATATTTAGGACTTTAGGCTAGGCATCAGCTACCAGGGCCTGGCTCTCAAAGTCAGTTTAAAAGTAGATACTTATCCCCTTCCTGTGTTTGTACCTGCACTATCTTATCTGAGTACATTGGAAACCATGTATACTGGTATTAGAACTAGGAAAGTGAACGGGAATACCAAAATCGAGAGACACAGGATAAAAAGACAAACAACTCCAAAAGCAATACTTGCAAACCTGTTTGGTGTAAACCAACTGAACAACTCATGGAGGGTGAGGCAAAGGGGGAGGCTCGGAGAGGGGGGGAATGAGGGAGGAGGTAACAAACAGTACAAGAAATGTACCCAAGTCCTAAGGTATGAAACTGTAACCTCTGTGTACATCACTTTGACAATAAATAAGAAATAAATAAAAACTAGATACTATTCTTCTTTTAATGAGCACAACTTTTTTGTGTGTATTTCTTTTCAAACTTTTCTGAAGGAAAATAACAGGAAACAAGGCTACATTAAGGTTATAGCTGAGTTTCACCCTAATTAAGGCACTATTATTTCTACCTCTTCTACCTGCACCCATAAGAGTTACAGGACTAAAACTAAACTTAAATTCCTGGGCATGTTACTTTTTCAGTTCACAGAGGTTAAAATTTGTGCTTGTTTTTTTTTTCAGATAATTGTCTCTATTTTCTACCATGCAATATATAGCCCTAAAAAGAACCAATAATTCTTAGAGGCATATGTAGCCACTTTATGTCTTCTAATAAATAAATTTTCATATGTATGTATGTATGTATTACAAGTTAAGGGGTTTTTTTTGAAACATTCCATTTGTACATGGGCCCAAAAGTCTCATAATCAACCTGAGCCATCTCTTTATAAGGAACTATCTTATTTATAAAATTCATGATGGAGCAACACAATACAACTATTAAATTCACCTAATGAGACCTAAACCTGCCTAATTGTCATTTTATGGTATATTAAAATCACTAGAATTGTTATTTTGAACTCAGGAAAATGGACATATACTGCTATTGAGGTTGCTTTGAATAATAAAGATGAGATTGTTTATAATCTAAGCATTTGAAACTATATATAAGTACATTGTAGGTAATCTAGTAATCCTATGTAGTACACATGCATACATTAAATAGTATTTAATGTACAACATTTCACCCAATAGGATATAAAATAATACTATCCTATTTTTAAGTAATGTATAAAGCATAGTAGGAATACGAGGCTGTAATTTATATAGTATTTGGGCAGAAGGCATGGCTCAACAGGTAGACTGCTTGTTTTAGAAAACATAGGACCCTTAGTTCAAATCCCAGTGATTTTTTTTTTAATTACATCATTTCAAAGGTTTGTAGGTGTTTTTTTCCAATCCTGATGCTTAAACTCAGGGCCTGGGTACTGTTCCAAAGCTTCTTTTGCTCAAGGCTAGCACTGTATCACTTAAGCCACAGCTCCACTTCCAGATCTTTTTTTCTTTTTCTTTTTCTTTTTTTTTAAGTGAAAGTAAGTCTCACAGACTTTCCTGCCAACGTCTGGCTTGAAACCATGGTCCTCAGATCTCAGCCTCTTGAGCAGTGAGGATTACAGGCATGAGCCCCAGCTTCCAGTTCTCAAAACACACACACACACACACACACACACACACACACACACACGAATTAAAATAGTGGCTGGATGCATGCAATACTATACATATAAACCTGAATCAGAAAAGAAAGTTCTATGATCCTCAATTAGTTATACAAAATTATAATCCTATAAAGCTTGTCCTACTCTAGAACAAGGTGAGCACTGAAATTACAGGCAGTGAATTCGGAACTGTAAAAAGGAAATATTACCTCATAACCTTTAGTTAACCTGTAGCTACTGTTCCACAGGAGGTCATAAAATCAAATTCTGGGGCTGGATTTAAAAGATGGATAATTTTATAGCCACTCATAATATCAGGGTTCAGGCTCATTGCCTTCAGTGACTGGAACATGATCGTTTGATCATTCATATGATAGACTGAGGTAAAAAGGCAGGTGGTGCCAATGTTGTCTTAACTGTTAAATATTAGTTCCTTGGAGTCAAACGACAATTTATCACTTTAGTCTCTTTTCCAGCCTGCACAGAGCAGTGAAGAACAGAGGCCAGAGGAAGTTGCCTTGGTAAGTCAGAAACTCACTCTCCCATGCATCCTGTCTGTCCATCAATGTTCAGACCTGTGGGCCTGGTCACCTTCAGCCAATAGAACGCAGGAACCAATGGATGGCATTTCATCTCAGGTATCTTCCATTTCCAAAACAAAACCTCAGTTTCCAAGGCCATTTTCCTTCTCTGAAAAGTGCTTTGGCTTATTGAGGATACCTCCTGCATCTACAATCTGTTCAGAGTACAAAACAACAATGTATTTTCTATGTGAACATTTAAGTTGCTTTTTGAAAATATGCCCCCCCTTTCCTACATGCCTAAATGTTTTTAAATGCTCTTTCCTACAGCTGTCTTATCTTGCTTTGCGAACCCATTTTAATTTCAGTTTCTTTGTGAAGTTATCCATGCTGTTCTCAGATAAAAATGATAGTTCAAACCAGTCTTCCCACTCACCATGGACATCCAATGTCCATGTCTGTATTTCTGGTATTTATCTGCTTCCATTTTATTCTAGAAGTATGTATGAATTCATTTGGCTTACCTCTTGTTCACCTTTAGAAAGGTCTTGAAAATGGGAGTTGTACCCAAGTCCTGGTTGCATTTCATAGCATTCTCTAATATATGTCAATTACTCAGGTCCCATTTGTACCATGAAGGGGTAATTAAATGAATGTGGTTTGATATTTATATGGGTGTGTACTTCTGTGGACAATAATGTATGCTAAGAATTACATTTAACCATGCCTGTTACTGATATCTTTATATCATTCTTTCCTCTTCCACTTCCAGTTCTTTCAGAATAAAAGATAAACATTTATAAGAATATTGTTTGTATATCCTGTACGGATATGAAGAAATACTACAGTAAAAAAAATGATGCGTGTGCTTATTCTAAGCACTTTTATGGTTGCTTCTAGGTAGCATCAAATGAAGCACTGAAAATATCATTTTGTTAACCTGCTTCTTCCATCTAGTGGCAAAAAGCAGTAAGAAAACATGTCCTAGAGATAGGATAAGCAAATATTCCTTAATGCAATTTCAAGAAAGGCTGATGGAAGAGTTCAACAACCAACATTTAAATTTAGGCATGTAATAACTATGAAATCATTTTATAGTTGTATGCATCTAAAATATATGTAAATATGCAATATACAGCCATGTAAACCTGTATGTGCAAAACTGTATATATAGATATATACTTATATTTTAAATGTAATAATAATTTTAGCTAACTGGCAGTTGCCTGCCAGGCTGTTAAGGTTACTAAACATCATGTGTATAGATGTGTTTTCACAAAGCCATATGTATGCATTTAAAGCTGTGTATCATCCTAAAACAAATTGGGATGAATTTGTTTAGGAATGTACAGTCACATATGTGGAAAGACTTGTTGGATAATTAAAAATACAGAGATAGGAATATTGCTACTGTGCTATAATTAGTTTTAAGAAGTACAACTGAGAACCACTGAAACTGAAAGCCCCCTTGGAGTTGCCAATTAAACTATTTTATTTTTATGGCAGTTCAAAGCCAGCCCAATCTTGAAAGTCCCCATGAAAACTCTTATCTCCAATTCACCACTCAATAAATAAATAAATAATAAATAAAACAGAAGTGGCACTATGGTTCAAGTTGGTATAGAGCTAGCACTTGAGCAAAGAGTTCGGGGACAGCGCCCAGGCCCCAAGTTCAAGCCCCATGACCACCACCACTAACAACAAATTAATGATAGCCAGTAAAGATGGAAGAAGAGGGCCTCTTAATTAATATGCTGAATAAGAGACCTAAAACCCTTTAACTATTAGAGACCTTGCTACATGATGGACTTACTTTTATCAATATCAAGTGGCCATCTTTATCTTTTCTAAATTTGTTTGGTGTCTGCTTTCTCTGATATGCACGTTTCTAATTCCATGTACATGGAGCATACCACCATTCTTTCACTTTAAGCCTGTACTGAACTATTCCAGTTAAGTACATTTTGTGTAGGTAGCATAGAAAATATTTTCTATTTCCTTTGAATCATGTACTTCTTATAAGCACAGGGTTCAAATGTTTGGGTTTTTTATTGGTGTTTCCTGGGCAGAAAAGTCCCTGTGACTCTTATCTCCAATGAACCACTGGCCAATTGGAAGTGGGCTCAAAGTGGTAGGGCTCTAGCCTTGATCAAAAGAGCTCAGGGACAGCACCCAGGCCCTGAATTAAAGCCCCACAACTGACAAAAAAAAAAGAACACTACCATATCTTTAAGGTATAGGCTGTTATATAATGATTCCTGTAAAAACTTGCTTTACTGTATCTGAAAATTATACCAATCAGAGAGAATCCCAAGATAGAGTATGTCACATGAAAATAAATGTGTTTTTTTTTTCCTATTGGAACGAAATAGTATGATTCTGAACTATTGCAGTATGTCAACAAACATTTAACGTAAGTTCATTTATATCATAAAATAAAAAGCAAGCTTTATACAAATAGGAAAATACTTGAGGAAATGAATTAAATATACCAACATACATAAAACCCATGAAAACTTGTTGGTCAGAGAAGAACGTGAATTTGGCTTTAGGAAAATTATAGACTAAAGTCAAAAGACTTCATCAGCACATTGCACAATGCTGCAAATAACTGTGGATGGAAGTGGAGTGCCAGAGTTAGTAAAAGAATACTGAAAGATCCATGAAACAAAGGCAATTAGGGCTGGCTCTGTCCAAGCACTGCACGGTCTGGGAGCTTGCAAGGATAATTCATGTCATGTCAGCTTTTATGGTCCTGAATTCAGGGTCATAACTGACAAAGGATATTACAGTATGTCTGTGGTAGAGCTCATCAAAGGTGAGAGATAACTAGAGCTCAAGCAAACAGCAAACCTGCTTAGAGATGAAAACAAGCCCAGTACTGGCAGCCGAGGTGATCAGCAGTATGGTGTTGAAAGCGGGACACAAAGTACTGGCCAGTTCCCTCATACTGAAGCCAACTGGAAGTTATGGCATGAAAAGAGTTTAGAAAGTGCTGTACTGCTTTTATAGAGAAACAGCCAACCGTTGAATTCAACACCTACCCTGTCTTTCCCAAGACACAAAATGTGTTGTGCCTTGTGGTTGGACTGGTATTTCCCAGCCACAAAGAGGATAATCACTGGAAACAGGGAGGGACCCCATCAACTCTGCCAGAGAAGCTCTGATAAGAAATGCCAGGTACCTCTCACAACCAAGGCCCAGTAACAGAGGCAGGACATGCACAGAATGGCCAAGGCCAGCACGCTGTGGGCCTCTATCATCAGTGGCAGAGGAATGGAGAGGACCCAGAAGAGCCAGGGCTCTGCTGCAGGAAACCATCGGAGTAAAGGTGACTTTCCTTTCCTTTTTGAGGACAGTGGAACAGGACAATTACTCCTTATGGCTCATTACTCCTTCTGTCTTCAGGGGCTATAACTAGTTTCCCTTGTTATTGACCTTGGAGTCTCTCCAAGACACAAGTCCTGTCTTCTTTCCCTTTACATACTATGAAAGACGGCAGCTTTAGTATGGGAAAACATTAGAAAATCTTTGCCCTGACTAGGTGTGATACACAACTGTCATTCGTGAAAACTGACTAGAGGGAAATGTCTATAATAGAATGGTCATTAGGTTGTTGTTTTGGAAGGAAATTGTAGTACTCAATAAATAAGTTCAAATTCTGGCAGTAATCATAAAGGTGTAAACATCATTGTGTAAACATCATAGACTCTGTTGAGAGATAAACCTTGGGATAAAATCTGAGAAACACGTGGTAGAGATGAAGGTCAGACCAAGGCCAGAAGGTAGGCCAACCGGAGTAGTCAAAGCCACTGGCTTGTGATCTGTACAGGAAAGTCAATGATGATTTTTATTGGAACAGTATGTTTCTGTCACTGACTAAAATGTTAAGTATATGACTGAACTTACATTTCATTGACCTAAGCTGCTTTTAATAATTTCTACCTATAACAGAAATTAGAGGAAATGCAGGATTTTGTTTCTGTAAAAATGGATATTCTAAAAATTCAATCTCTATTGGCAAAGAAGAGAAACTGTTAGGTAATTAAATGTCTCTGTAAGTAATAAAGCTTTACTTTCAAGATTGCTAGTGTTCAGCATGGAAGGCCACAGGATCCAGTAGAAAGCAAAATGAAATTTGAAAGCTCTAGACAAGGAATTTTATATACATTTGACCAGTGCATATTAATTACACATAATACTTTCACTTTGGCATATTGTACGTGCACGTAGGTGCACGTAGCGTATTTTGATCAGCACTACCCCCATCCAGCCCACTTCTATCCCTTCCCAGGACTCCCTTCCTCTTCTCTAAGTCTCCTTTCTACATACATGTTGTCACTGATAAAAAAAAATTCCATATATGAAAAACATGAATACATCTTAGTGCCTAAATTCACTTAACATACTCTGCAGTTCTATCCACTTCCTTGCCAATGACATTTCATTATTCTTCACAGCTGCACTACTGTGTGTGTGTATATATTATATATATATGTATATATATATAATTTTCTTTATCCATTCACCTGGCTGACTCTATAGCTTTGCAATTATGAACATTTCTTTTAAATGATAGATGTGCACATTTTTGTTATGAATCTACTGAGTGTGTATTGTATTGTTTTTTTATAAGTCTCTATATTGGCTTTTACAATGACAAGGCTATGCCCCACCAACATAATATATGAGGATCCTATATATATTTTATATAAGGGTTCCTTATTATCACCAGCAATGTAGTCATGCTGACTGGGGTGAGATGAAATCTCAATGTAGTTTAAAGCTTCACTCACTTATCAGCTAAAGATACCGAACACATAAAATACATCTAATTAGGCCATTTATAATCATTCATCATATACTCATTTATTGATGGTTTTCTTTAAACTTTGGTGTTAGGAAATTAGTGGGGTTCCAAGAAAAATGAAATAGAATACTTATAGGATACACTAAGTGTTTAAAAATTATGAGCTCTAGAGGTATCAATAAATACTTTAAAAGAAGAGCTAGAGAAAGGTACAAGGAAAAAAGAAGCAAAACCATTAAGAGAAAAAGAATATAGGACGGGGTATTAAAAAAAAGCTAGAATGAGCATGAGAAACAATAGAAATAGTATAATGAATACAACAAAGGTAAGCTAATTTTAAGAAACAAAAACAACAAAACAAGTACCACAATCCAATTATAGCTGCCACTATAAAATAAAATACACAACGCTCAGCATTTCTTCCTTGCTGAGGAAGTGGGTATATTCTGATACCTTGATTTGTCTTTTCAGTTTCCTTTATGGGAAAGTAGCTTTTGCTTGTTTGTTTGCTTTGCTTTTTCCTCTGGGTTTTTTTTCCTGAGTTAGAGTGGAGTTTAAGAGGCTGAGCCTTGCCTTGCCTTCCCTGTCACGTTAGAATTAGGGGTATCTATCTGCACGCAGGCCTGCTAGTGCAGGGAATGTAAGGGTTGCCCTCGATCAGCTCCTGATGGGAGAGCAGAGGTCTCTTCCTCCTGCAGGCTGGATCGAGAATGTGTAAAGTCATCAAGACAATGTAGCTTGCACTGGCTGCCCAAGACATGGAACTCTGATTGATCCTGACTGCCGTGGAGCAATGTGTATCTTTCACCCTACTAGAGTTTCGTTTGTATTCCAAATCTAACTCAACTGCCATTGCACAAGTCCTCACTTTCACTCTGAGGCTGTCGTTTTGGTGATTTAAGTCTTGAAGTTTTAGCTGAGTTCCAGCTGGCAACCCATACCCTTTCCCACCAGGGACATTCTGTCAGTGAACCTGAAGCCATGTTGGATCCATGCTGTTCCTGCCTTCGGTTGGGGCATAGAATCGGGAAGTTTTCAAAGCTTGTATTTCTCTTGCATCTGGGTTCTGCACGTAGGTAGACCTTGGACTTTATTTTTGTAGAGTAGCTGCTGAGGCACGACTGTGGACTGTCCATGGCTTGCCTTTTGGACCAGTCTTCTGCTGTAACCACCCTGATGGGGATTCTCCTTCTTTTCTGTCTTGCTCAGTGATCTATTTTCGAGTGTTGTTTCTTTCAGTTGATCTGGATGTTGTCTGGTTATTTACTGCTTACTGTTGCCTTCACTTGCTTTCCTTACCACAGCCTGGTAATTTTGTTCCTGGTTTGTGGAGGTATCTTACATCTCTCCTAAGTGTCTTGATTGGTATTAGCATATTGATTCTGCCAAACCATGAGCAAGGAAGACTTTTCCATCTTTTAGTGTCTTATTTCTTTCTTTAGTGGCCTGAAATTTTCATTATGTTTCACCTCCTTGTGATTATTTTTTGCCAGTCCTGGGGCTTGGAACTCAGGGCCTAGGCACTGCCCCTGAGCTTTTTGCTCCAGGCTAGCCCCTCTACCTCTTGGGCTAGAGTGTCACTTCCAGCTTTTTCTGTTTATGTGATGCTGAGGAATCGAACCCAATGCTTCATACATGCTAGGCAAGCACTGTACAGCTAAGCCACATTTCCCAGCCCCTTGTGTTGTTTTTTAAAACTCTAAGGAATAGTATTGTTTTCCTGATTTCCTTCTCAGCAGCAGACTAATGTTGGTATATAGAGAAGCTATTGATTTTCTATGCTGGTGTTATATCCTGTCACTTATCTGAATTTATCAGATCTAAAAATCTGGTAAAAATAAGCCCACACAGTGACAGTGATCTATGTTCAACAATGAGCTTACGTGTCTAAAACATTTCCTAAAATGCTTAAAAGAAGGTATACTCTGCTGCTGCTGGGTAGAAGATTCTGTAGATATCTGCCTGTCTATTTGAGCTACAGTGCAGTTTAACTCTGTGGTTATATTTGTTTTTTGTTTTTTTGGGGGGGTGCTGTATGATCTATGTACTGATGAGAGAGGAGTATTGAAGTCATCCACTATTATTGTATTGGGGGTCTATCTTCAACCAGGAATAGTTGGTGCTTACAGTACAGAGAAAATGGCCTTTATTTGTAAATGCTTGAATTCAAGACTGCTTTATTTCTACCTTTTAATAACTCATGTATCTTAAGGATGTCTTAACATATACACACCTATTCAACTGAGATAAAAGGTCACTGTGTTCTAGTATCAAAATTCAGAGTAGAAGAATTAACATAGATAAATAGCTTTAAAACGTCTGGATAAGATTTTCTCTTCTCAAGATGGCTGATGTTCATGATTAATAGGGTAAGAGACATTTGGTATTATGGTTACACAGGCAGTCCATAGTAGCATCCTAGATTCTGGATTAGACAGTCATGAGAATCATCTCAACTTTATAGATTAAATAATCTATAATCTTTCCATTTTCTTGTTAATTATGGTACAATTTGCCACATACACCGTGTATTTTCAGTGGCTTGTAGGAAAATATTTGTGGCTGAAATATGTTCATGGTGCCTGAAGAGACACACTTGTTTATCTTAAAAGGTACAGAGAAATTTATAGGGTTTATATGATTTGTACCGTTATCTATTAGTTTCCTGCACATCAGGTTTTTCTTTTAGCCATAGGTCTGATGGAGGTTGCTTCCATTCATCTCCAAGCAGCGTGTTAAAACTGAAAGGCTTGAAATATTCTAGACGATGGCTGAAAGCAAAGGAGAGGAAGGTGGGAAGTGGAATCAATCATGCATTTTTGAAAGACTGGTTCTGAAGTGGTACTTACTTTCTCACAGCTGTGATAGCACCATGTTTTATTTTAAGAAATACCAAAGATAAGATGTATTCTACATGTACAATTTTTCTCATGCTGGCTATGAAACATTCAGCTCTGAAAACTCACTTCTCAAAACATTCTTTCATTTCTATGAATAGTTCCTCCACAAATGGAAAGGAAAAACAAAGATCAACTCTCAAAGCCTAACTCATCCCATCTAGCTTTAAATCAATCCTAGATGCCACATTCAGCATGGTGGTGCTTATCTATAATCTTAGCACTTCAAAGGCCAACATGGGCTACACAGTGAGTTCCATCCAGGTCAGCCTGAGCTACTGCCAAAACCTTGTCTCAATAATTAAGTTAAACCAATTATATTATAGTCTTGCATAGCCTATGTTCTTACATTCAAACTCTGATACAATTTTTACCAGCTATGTAAGCAAATGTTTTTTAAAAGTTCAGGTATATATTAAAGGACTGACTTATTTTCTTTCTTTTCCTAACAAGGAGGTTAATATGTAAGTGTTAATTCTAGTTCTTTCCTTTTGGGAAAGAAAAAGGTATACATTCCATTTGAGCAAAGAAAAGGAGTTATTGGCCCTTGGCTTACACCAGAAAAAAACACTATTTCTCTAACCACTTATTGCTGAAAAGATTCAGAAATTTGAAGCCACACTTCCCTATCAGTTAACATACAAGATTTTTCTCACACTGACATGAAAGACTAAGCACTCTGCTGCTGATATTAGTGAGAGAGACTATGTCAGTCCATAACTGATAGATAAAATAATTCAGAGGACTGTCAAGGACCTACCAGGTGCTGTACACATCATCTTACATAATTAAAAAAGTATTACTACTCTTCTACTAGGAATTAATTTCTAAAAGATTCTATGGCTGGACACAATGTACTTACAAGTACTTACAAGTCAGGTTCTTGTCCTTCTTGCAATTCATGCTGGGGCACAGGATAAAGGGCTTCATAACGTCTTTTATCTTTTGACCCGTGAATTGCAAATGAATTGAATTTTGTCACATTTGGTGGAAAATAAGCCCAAGGAAGATAAGCTTTGCCCTTCCATTTTGTCTCTTCTCTGGACACTTCGAATGATAAAGCTAGCTCCTGCTACAATATGTGAAACACAATGGTAAATTCAGACCTAGGCTTTAAACAATACATGTTACTTGACATTTAAGAATTGGTTTTTTTTCTTCATATTTTTACTTACTTTCCACACATTTCTTCTACCAGAGAGTAAAAGCACCAAGTGTTGTCCATGGCTGTCAAAATTAAGGTTCCTCATGAGAATCTGAGAGAAACAATTTTATTTTCCTTGCTATCTCCAAATCTGGAATTTATGTTTTACAGCTGAATTTCCAAATGACTAAAAGAGGCAATACAAACACTGGATAATTACAAGAAGAGACAGTGTGTTCATTTACTTGCAAATGACATCCTCAAGTTTACCAAAGACAACTGCTGTCAAACCATAAAGTTTCATGTGCTAAGATTGCTTTTTTCCACATTCATTAAATAAAAAGTATAGAAAACACTTCACTTGTAAGATGACACAAAATATGAAAAAAAAAAACAATGGGGAGATTTGGAGTTTAAAACAAAACACAATTCAAAAAATGAAGTCCCCTAAGAGAAGCTGAGATGAATTGCCACATCTAAATCTAAGAGCTTTACTGAAGGCTAATTCAGGAAGAAAACCACCTTGAGGCTCAGCAGGAAAGTAGAAAGTATACAATACAGACTTAAGTAGTCTACAAGGTAAAGATTTTAATCCTAGTTTATCTTTTCACACAATTGACCTTGACCTTTTTGCTGCTTGCATTTTTTAACTTTCTATAGTTTAGCTTTGTTCAGTTACTGATGTCAGATGTTTAAAAGGAACATAACTGTAAGGTTCGCCAGAAAGGAAACCTGCCACATGGTTCAGGCAGAAAGGAGTTTATTGGGGGAAAAGCAAACTGCCAGCCCACACAAGATGGAGGCATGGGGAGAAAAAGGGAGAAAAGAGAGAGAGATTCAGAGGGAAAAGGAAAGAACGGGGGCCATGTTGAGCCGAATTATATAGGAAAAGGTAGGAGGTGTGGCCAGGTGGATTGGATCTGACCTCAGGGAAGGAGGTAACTGCCTCCAGGTGTGCCAGTTACCTAGGTAACTCAGGTACTGGGCACAGACTTAAACAGGTGGGGGGCATCTGCAAGGAGCCCTCCCGGGGGTGGACCTTACAATAACATACTCTCAAAAGCAAACTCTAATTAGAATGCATAATTTGGTGGCTCTTACTTGTAATCCTCACTACTCAGAAAGCTGAGATCTGAGAATCATGGTTCAAAGCCGGCCCAGGCAGGAAAGTCCATGAGACTCTTATCTTCAATTAACAACCAGAAAGACAGAAGTGAAGCTGTGGCTCAAAGTGGTAAAGTGCTAGCCTTGAGCACAAGAGCACAGGGAAAGAGCCCAGGCCCTGAGTTCAAGCCCTTTGACTAACTGAAGATTTTAAAATGAAACCTTAAAAATAAAGAAGTTGGGGCTAGAAATGTGGCTTAGCGGAAGAGTGCTTGCCTAGCATGTTTGAAGCCCTGGGTTCAAAGCCTCAGCACCACATAAACAGAAAAAGCCAGAAGTGATGCTGTAGCTCAAATGTTAGGGTGCTAGCCTTGAGCAAAAAGAAGCCATGGAGAGTGCTTAGGCCCTGAGTTCAAGCCCCAGGGCTGGCAAACAAATTAATTAATTAATTAAAGGAGTAAAGCTTCTTCCATTTAAAACGATATTCCTCTTTATGCTGCCCTAATACCTATTACAGGGATAGATTGTCCGAAGCAAAACCACAATTCTTAATTTCTAACTATCTTGATATATACAAATACAAACTACTCTGAGGACTGCAAATTCTAAAATTTATTAATTTACATACAATGGCTCCTGTGTAGTTTCTTACCAAAAGAATATCTAATTATTATTCTTATCTAGTGCTAGGTCATCACTTTATGAAAAAAATCTAATATCATCATCTAATAAATAACTAAGGTTCAAATCTGAGAGTTCGATCAATTCCTGTTATTTAAACAAACTACAAAC